>NC_089791.1:25983387-26008387 GCF_040412425.1 Macrobrachium rosenbergii | reverse complement strand
TCATTTGCTGAAATCAATCAGACCAAGTATTACAAAATACACAAACAACAAGTATAAAAATGCGCCGAAGTTTCTTCGGCGTAATCAGGTTTTCTGTACAGCCGCTGCAGCGTATAATCAAGGCCACCGAAAATAGATCTATCTTTCGGTGGTCTCGGTGTAATGCTGAATGAGCCGCGGCCCATGAAACTTTAACCACGACCCGGCGGTGGCCTGTCCTATATCGTTCCCAGAAGCACGATTATGGCTAACTTTAACCTTAAATCAAATAAAAACTACTAAAGCTACAGGGCTGCAATTTGGTACGTTTGATGATTGAACGGTGAATGATCAACATACCAATTTGCAGCCCTCTAGCCTCAGTAGTTTTTAAGACATGAGGGCGGACAGAAAAAGTGCGGATGGACATGCAAGTCGGCACAATACTTTTCTTTTGTAGAAAACTAAAAATTAATGAAACTAGTGGGAAAAGCAATCTTATAGGAATATTAAAAGAAAAGGGAAACGGTATTTACTTAACTTCGTGACAGAAAAATATAGACACCTGCATAACTGTCGAACATTATTATCCTAAAAAAACAAGGTCTGTTCGGCATCATACCAAACAAGTTAACGAATTTACCTCTAATTCATTTTTAGTAAACTGTTTGCAATACTAAAGGGTGTTTGCAACGTCCCCTCCGCCCCTGGCTGCACTCACTTTTAGCCTTTTACTATACTTCCAGTCTTGCTTCCCTTCTTGATCAAGCTGTCCAACCCCTCCAACGCCCTCTTTTTTTCACTTTCTTAAGCGCTGAATGGCTGAAAGTGCCCCAAAAGTGCCCCAGTGCTCGGCTTTACAGCCAAATTTTCATGATCAAATCAGTATCAAGTAAAAAAAATGGGATTTAGGCCAAAGGCCAAACTCATGAACCTATGAGGTCATTCAGCGCTGAAACGGGAACTGACAGTAAAAGGTTTGAAAGGTGTAACAGGAGGAAAACCTCGCAGTTGCACTATCAATCAATTGTTAGGAGAGGGTGGAAGTAAGACGGAGGAAGAGAATATGAACGGAGGTGCTGTAAAAGAAATGAAAGCGGTTGCAGGGATGCAAAGAACCTTCAGTAATGCCTGCAGTGCACCGCATGACACAAGCATTTCGTTTCAAAGGTTTTTGATCTGGTGTAATATTTGAAAATTATCTTTGCGGTTATGCATGTATTTAATCTTAGATTATATGTTTAATCATATAAACATGAACTGTCAATCATTTGATCTAAAATATATTACTAAACACAAAACTGTCTGATCGTAAATTCTTGCTTATGCACTCATTGCTTCTTAAATGGGTATCTTGTGCCGTCTCTTTGGCACCGTATGACTGACTGACAAAAGATAAGTCAAGCCACACATTTAATGACAATTAAATGAAGTATACTGTGTATACACATATGCAAACGTACACACGTGCAATAAAACATATGCATGCCCACACGGCTTGGGCAAAACGTGTGCTTACACACACACATACACACACACACACATTTACAAAATCGAACACAAATTCCCAATTTCCAGCCGAATGAAAGCAACTAGCCCATGACCTGTGCCGGTAAATGCTCCTCCATCCCCTAACCCCACCCCCCGCCCCAAACAAGAGCGACAACCCCCCCGGGGCACGATACCAAATCACGAAGGGCAATTTACGAGGATCATAATTACTCTGTTAAGAACAATCTCCCTCAGGATAATAATGCTAATAGTCATTCCGCCGTCCCATTGTAGCGTGGAGTGCCCGGAAGGGTTACCGACCTTTAAAAAAAAAAATAAAGAAAAAAAAAAAAGGCCTTCTCTACTCGGCCCGAGGATAAGACCCCATCTGACCTCGTCTGATGGAGAGGGAAAAATGACAGCAATATTAGTGAAGGGAGGATGAAGAGAGGCGGCAGGCTCTTTGATCTTCCTCGGCTGCAATTAGAAAGACCAGGAAGACAGAGAGAGAGAGAGAGAGAGAGAGAGAGAGACTTCAATTTTAACTTTAAATCATTTGTTGGTTATGATTTTATGAAAATAAATTTTCACTCCACTTAGAGAGAGAGAGAGAGAGAGAGAGAGAGAGAGAGAGAGAGAGAGAGAGAGAGAGAGACTTCAATTTTAACGGCAAATAATTTGTTGGTTATGATTTTATGAAAATAAATTTTCACTCCAACTTGAGAGAGAGAGAGAGAGAGAGAGAGAAGGTGGGTGAAGATTAATGTCAAGAATATAACCCCATCAGATTCCCTACAACGGCTTCTTCAAACGCCAACAAATCTTTCCTGGAATTATTTTGAAACTGAAACTATGCGAGAGAGAGAGAGAGAGAGAGAGAGAGAGAGAGAGAGAGAGAGAGAGAGAGAGAGGGTGCCAAACAACAATATTCTTTACAATGGGTAGTTTCCAAGCCAAGCAATTTGACATAAATGATTTTGTCGCTCAATCTGTGTGAGTGAGTGTGTGTGTGTGTGTGTGTGTGTGTACAATACTTTGCACTGTACGTTTTCAAGACGATTAATTTAAAGCAAAACATGGTCACTTTCCTCCTTGAGCAGTTTTCTTCAAAGTGCAGATTTCAGTCACCGTTATAGTTTTTCTTTTTAATGATTTATTAAAGCATAAACAATAGCACTAAATGATCATAGCATGGCCAACAAGTCCTCCCCATTATCTTCCTTTCTGTCAAACTTGACCTTAAGTCCACCCCACCCATCCCCCACCCCCTTGCTAAGATTTTTGTCTTGAAGTGACTGGCTATATTTCGTTCCGCTTATAATTTATGCAGTCAACCGCTTTGTACTTCTTTTCGATTCTGTTATGTTTCGTCATCCTTCTTCAATATAAAGATGACACTCATACCTTTTATGAAGGGATTAAGGATGCTTCTCGGACCCTTTCTGAAGTTTGTTAGGAATTCCAGTGACTTAAATGAACAATGAATTTTCTTCATCAATTACGGAATGGAAACGCTTCAAGCATCACCATTTTAGATATCGAGTTGTTGTTGTCATTATTATTATTATTATTATTATTATTATTATTATTATTATTATTATTATTATTATTAATCGGGCGTTAAACCTCTCTTCATATGGAACAAACCTACAGGGGCCACTGACTTGAAATTCAAGCTTCCAAAGTACATGGTCCTCATCTGAAATAATTTACAGAAAAGATAATGAGAAATACAGAAAGAAGAGATCAGTCATTAGAAACGAAAAAAAAATAATAAATAGTCCTCCAGAAGGGATAACACCCACATTATAACCCTGAATTATTATTATTATTATTATTATTATTATTATTATTATTATTATTATTATTATTATTATTATTATTATACAGACGATAAACCCCTATTCATATGGAACAAACCTACAGGGACCACTGACTTGAAATTCAAGCTTCCAATCAAAATGCTTTTCATTTAAAAATAAGTTACAGAAGTTAATGGGAAATACAGAAAGTAGAGATTAGTCATTAAAAACAAATTTAAAAACTAGTCCTCCAAAGGGGATGACTTAACTAATGTTTTCAGCCACATTCTAACCCTGAATGTACAGAAGCGATACGTGTTTGTGAAAATCTGGCAAAACCAAGTACTGATATCCCCCACCCTTCATCCATGATCTAAGACACCACTTGAGCAAGTCACCTTATGGGGTCTGCGAAATTCTGGTTTCCTTTGTATTTCTCAAGATGTGAAATAGGTAACTACTCTTAAAGGTTCTAAGTTAATAATTGTGTAGCAGAGACAATCTGTAAATTCTCTCTCTCTCTCTCTCTCTCTCTCTCTCTCTCTCTCTCTCTCTCTCTCTCTCTCATACAGAGTGTATTTGTGTGTTTGAAGATTTATGTATTTGTTTCAATCTCTCTCTCATACAGACGTGTAGGTGTGTGTGTGTGTGTGTGTGTGTGTGTGAAGGTTTGTGCCTCTCTTAAACAGGCGTGCGTGTGTGTGTGAGTGAAGATTTGTCTTTCCCATACAGACGTGTCTGTGTGTGTGAAGATTTGTGTCTCTCTTATACAGACGTGTGTGTGTGTGTGTGTGAAGATTTATGTCTCTCCTATACAGACGTGTGTGTGTGTGTGTGTGTGTGTGTGAAGGCGTATGTCTCTTCTACAGACGTGTGTCTGTGTGTGTGTGTGTGTGGAAATTTACGTCTCTCTTATACAAACGTGATTGTGTGCATGTGTATGTATGTATGTATGTATGTGTGTATGTGAAGATTTATGTCTCTCTTATACAGACACGTGTGTGTATGAAGATTTATACATTTACTCAAATTAAGACACACAAAACACTCGAAACACACACGCTGCACACACAGGAAATACGTACGATAATTAAGCACGTCTGTGTTGTATGGCTTCCCAATTGTGCAAGAGAACACATCTATACCTGACAATACCAAGAAGCTCCAGCACTCTCTCCCAGAGTTTAATCATTCCCCATATTTGCAAAGCCTAAATAGAAATGCGAGGAAAAGAGACTCACTACGGATCTACTTCGGAGAAAAGGCATTCTGATCTCGCTTAGGGATTTCAGGGCAACAATTAGTTATTCGCAGAAACTGGTAATTATATTGCCTGAGCACTGAATATATATAACCAAAACTTGCCGGTGTTCTGTGTTCGACACGGCATTCTCCTCCTCGTGTTTGCCCTTTCGTGTGCGTAAATGCGCGTGCACGCAAAGCTGCGCTCGCTTGTGGAATGGAATGGACTATGAAATTCATGCCAAAGGCCAGGCGCTGAGATCTATGAGGTCATTCGGCGCTCGAAGAGAAATTGAGATTTAAAAGGTCTGAAAAGTGTAACAGGAGGAAAATCTCGCAGTTGAACTATGAAACAATTGTTAGGAGAAGGTGGAAAGCAAAACGGAAGAAAGAGAAAATATGAACGGAGGTACAATAAAAGGAATGAAAAGGGTTGCAGCTGTGGGCCGAAGGGACGCGTGTGCTTGCTTGTAAGTAAACGTATATGCCAATAATAAAATTCTTTTGTTCTGTTAACATTACTGATTTTGATTTACGAAATTTAGGCAGTCAAGCCAACCAAAGTGACACTTTCGGACACTCAGAGCTTAATACAGCAAAAAAGGAGGTTAGAGTGGCTGGACAGCAAAATAAATAATCCAGACAATAAAAGAGAGGAAGTACACGGATCTAAAGGTGGAACTGGGAGTAAACCCCATAGTTGCACAAAGAAATAATGGTCAGAGAGGTTGGACAGCAACACTGAAGAAAGGAAGCTAGATTGGCGGTAAAGTAAAAGGCTAAAAAGTGGATGCAGCTAGGGGCCGAAGGGAAACTGCGAACACCCTTTAATAATGCCTACAGTGCACCACGTGAGGTGCACAGACGGCGTTACCCAACTACGGGTGTCATCATTCCTGAGGCAATGAATGTGTTACTTTATAATTAAGTCAAAGAACAGTAATAGTAAATTGTCGCCTTTACGTTACAGCTATTGAACTAATATCGGTAGATTTATGTGAAAAAAAAACACAAACAACCAATAAATGCACTTAATCAATATACACAAAGAAATACAAGCAAAATGTACATGGCAACATTCATTTTCTTTACTAACGAATAAACAGAATTTAGACCAAAGGCCAAGCAGTGGGACCAATGAGGTCATTCAGTGCGGAAACGGAAATTGACAGTAAAAGGTTTGAAAGGCGTAACAGGAGGAAAACCTCGCAGTTGCACTAGGAATCAACAGTTGGGAGAGGGTGGAAAGTAAGATGGAAGAAAGATTATATGAAAGGAGGTACAGTAAAAGGAACGAAAGGGGTTGCAGCTAGGGGCCAAAGGCACGCTGCAAAGAACCTTAAGTAATGCCTACAGTGTACCGCATGAGTTGTAGTGACGGCACTGCCCCCCTGCGGGATTTCTTATTAATAGGTTCTATTAAGGTTAACATATCCAAAATAAGTATATTACAAAGTTCTGAATGGAGCAGTCTTCTGCAATATTTATATGAAGAGAAGGAATTCTCAAGGCACTCAAGACCGGAAGCAAAGAGGTTACAGTAAAAAAAAAAACAAAATAAATCCCTAAGCAGCATCGTATACCCGTCAAACCACCACTTCTTAAACTGACTCAGAAGATATCAGAAATCTTCGGCGAATGAACTGTTCCTTTCCCTCTGCTGTCAGGTTCTGGAATTCCCTTACTGGTTCTGTTTTCTCAGAATCTTATAAATTTAACGTTTCATTCATTTTTCTTCCTTCCTTATGGAAGAGGAAGGAGGAGGAGGAGGAGGAGGAGGAGGAGGAGGAGGAGGAGGAGGAGGAGGATTTTTCTGACATTTAGGGAACCCTTAGTGTAAGATGAGCCATCATTATCACCTCCCGAACAGATGCAAAACAAATAAATTGATAAATCAATGTTCCAATAAAAATCTAAAATGAAAAACATTTCATAAACGATAAAATGAAAACTCCAAAACACTGATAATCGTAAAATGATCGCATTCCCTAAAAACTCTTTGATAATGAGGGTGCCAACAGGGTGTGGAAAAGTAAATTACGAACTGAATTGGTAGAAGCAACTAATTATAAACTCATCTACGGAAAGTTCTGATTAACCCTTGGGGAAAAAATCCATAGACAAAGGCGCATTAATACAGTATTAACGACGAAATACTGAATATCCAAGGAGTAAATGTGTGTATATGTATATATATATATATATATATATATATATATATATATATATATATATATATATATATATATATATATATATATATATATATATATACATACATTATAATATATATATTTATTTATAAATACATAAATATACATGTATACATACATAAATATGTATATATATAATGTTTATATATATAAAATAATGTATATATCTTTATATATGTATATATAAATATATATATATAAATATATATATATATATATAGATAGATAGATAGATAGATAGATAGATAGATAGATAGATAGATAGATAGATATCAAGCACAAACTTAAGAATCGGTTACCGCGGTTCACTTCCGCTAGTAAATGGGAAATCGCATCTTGCATCTGTATGTATACGAATAACATATATCCACGGAATTCAGGATTCTACACTTCAGACATCAACAAAACATACTATAAAACCATCCCGAAGCTCCGAACAAGACAGCACCACTCCTTATTATTATTATTATTATTATTATTATTATTATTATTATTATTATTATTATTATTATTATTCTATTACTGTGTTTTACGGTTAGCCTGAAGTTATCCAGACTACCTGATTTATCTGCACAGTATCCAAGGGTCGAGTTTTGGAAGAGGAAAGATATGGGGGGGGAGGGACGATCAGGGGAAAGAAGTAAGGGGCAGGGAAGTGAGGAGGAGGGGAGGAGGGGAGGAGGGAACGAACAAATTCACCAGGGATGCTGGTAGCAGTAAAGTCTGTGAATTCCTGGGCCGTGTTTAGTTGAACATAATCTCATTTCGGTGTCTTGGGATGCGATATATATTTTCAGCCTGGAGCCGAAGTTTAACTTTGGATGCATCCGGGGAGTACAAAAGGGGGTGGAACGCCCCCTTTTCCTCTGTCTTCTCCCCTACCCCCAGGACAAACCACAGCCCCTCTCTCTCTCTCTCTCTCTCTTTAACCAATTTTTCTCGTTGTTTTTCTTCTCTCTCTCTCTCTCTCTCTCTCTCTCTCTCTCTCTCTCTCTCTGTAAGCAATTTTTCCCGTTGGTTTCTTTTCTCTCTCTCTCTCTCTCTCTCTCTCTCTATAAACAATTTTTTCCTGTACGTTTCTCCTCTTTCTAAGCAATTTTTCCTGTCGTGTTCTCTCTCATTTATATTTTCGTGGCAACAGCTGGGAACATTTTCCCAGCCTCCTCCTTCTAAGATTTATTCCCGGGATTTTCTTTATTTATTTATTCCCGGATTTTTTTTTTTTTTTTTTTTGCAGTCTCTTCTCTCTTGCTCTCACTCCGTGTATCATGTTCGTGTGATCAATTATTTCGTGTTGCATTATTCTGAAGGTGTACTGTGATTGTGTCCAAAGTAATGCTCATTCTTATTTTAATGTTATTGTTCCTTATTTGGCCAATCGCCTCGTCAAATCTCGTGACTTGAAATATGATAACCGCAAAGGGAATCATTTATCGTTATACCCTTCACATTTTCATTCATCTCGGGAAAGATCACCTTAAAAATCACTGGTCAGATTATGTGTAAATTATCAACGGAAACTACAAAATGATCCTAAGCGACAACGATGAACGCTAGTGGGTCTGCCCCCAATCTTCTCTGTTATTTTCTCTTTCCTTCCCTGCCTTACTTCTATGTCAATATGCACCATATTCAGCCTTGAATATTAATAAAAAAATTTCCAAGGTCAACTGGGAAGGAATACCGGACTTAAACACCACCCCCCCCCCCGCCACGACCAATTCCCAATGAAAACTAAGAATAGGCTAGTTACGTTGGACTGTAGAACAGTCTCCCTGATGGTGTTGTGCAACTGGAACTTCAGAATTTCAATTGTAGGTGCAATGCATTACAACCCTGAAGCAATTCCCCTTGTATTTTACCATTAATTTACACTTTTATCTATTTCTTTATTACTTTGTTCATTCATTTTTTTCTTTTCCAGTCACCGATCTCTTCTCTCTGTATTTCCTATTACCTTCTGTTACTTCTTTCAAATTGAACACCGTATTCTTTGGAAGCCTGAATTACAAGGTAATGAACCCAGCGGCTTCTTCCATAAGGTTCATCCTCTGAATAATAATAATAATAATAATAATAATAATAATAATAATAATAATAATAATAATGTGACCTTGACCTGACCCAGCAAAGGTAAGGTCAAAGGCCAATGGATCGTTGCTAATCTGGTATTAGTGGAAAGTATTTAGTGAATCAAAGACTGACTAAGATGCATCCAAAGAATGAGGTATACTCCTATATGTGTCTACAAGTACAGAGTTACCACTGTATCTACGTGTACCTACAGAATGAGAAATGCAAATAATGACACTGCAGAATCGATTTGTAGCTAAATGAAGAACCATTATTTTATCATTGATGTGGATAACTTGATATAGATAGAATTGGAAATACAGTAAGTTCTTTTTTTTTTACGTAAGAGTGGTTTGGAACTTATTGTCGAAATTTACAGCAACCTCACCACTTATTTTTTCTTGGCTCCGGAATGCGTAAATTGTTCCTGCTTGGAAATCAAATACCAAACTGAATGAGGATTAGCCAGGGTTTTTTTTTTAAATGAACATTTAATGAAGTTTTATTCGGACTTTCAAAAAAAAAAAAAAAAAAAAAAGCTAATGAGGGTTCATGAAATTTAAAATAAGAAATGACATTTGAAACTCTTCACAGCAACGAAGATTACAAGTGTTCAGAAAGAGTATCAGAAATATTTACTTATCCGATACACTGTTATTTCACTTTGTGCTGAAGACGCTTTGATAATTCAAAGATGTGTCAACATAAAAGAAATAGAATGTCACTTAAGAGCTCAACACAACTTTTTAGAAGTGTGAAAACTCTTTTGCACAGTAAATACACACAGCCAAACACACATACATTATATATATATATATATATATATATATATATATATATATATATATATATATATATATATATATATTTATTATACATATACACATATATATTTGTATATATTGTATATATAATCTTGAATTTTTGTCACATACACCGTAATATTTTTTATAATCACAAATATTAAGCCACAAAAATCGTTTAATATCCAATTCGTAATGCCTCGCGAATAACTCACATTCAAGGTTAACTATAAATAAGTGCATCGTCCCCACTTTTCCCGATGGCTCAGTGGTCAAAAGTCACTATACATCATTGTCTCTAAACACTGTAGTAAATTTTATCATTTTAGATGTCCTGATGATGTGACCACGGATCAAGAAAAGTAGACTAAAACCAAAAATAAACATATATACGGAATCTGTGAGTGCAGCTGCATATTCCCCTGCCTACTAGAGTGCCTTTGAATGTGTGGTATATGTAATAATATATTTATATTTATATTATAGATATATAATATATAACATATATAATATATATATATATATATATATATATATATATATATATATATATATATATATATATATATATATATATATAATATATATATATATATATATATATAATTTGAGTCCAAATCCCTTCGAAACAAAACTGTATCATACCTCAACTATCAGTAAGAGAACGTCAAACAATGGAAAATGCCATAAGCATTTCAAGAAACTACTTCCGCAAGCGCTTCTATCAATTACAAGAAATAAAAAAAAACTCTGAGAAAATTTGTATAGATCTGTTTTTCTGTGCAACTTCATGCAAATAATATGGTCAAAGGTGAGTAGGTAGGCGTTGTGTTAACGCAAGCAACCACAAGCACGAACATAAAAGCCGGAACATAAAAATGTAATGTTTGACGTCTCTCCCTTGTTGCTTTTTAAACAAACCATAGCTGTAAAAATCTATTTGCGTCACCCATTCAGAAGTTTTCTGATCGCTGCTGTTGCGGATAAAAGAAGCAGTGAAAAGTTTGGCTGCGTCATCGTTTCAGCGGCTTTTTCGCTTGCTAAACTTAATATACACCATCATCATCATCATCATCATCATCATCACTATCATCATCATCACCATCAGCAGCATCTTCGTGACGTCGGCGGCATCGTCCTCAACGCGGAAAACAATGTTTACAACTATTCTCTTCTCCTCCATTCTTTCTTCGAGGAAGCTAACATATGTACATAGCATTTCCAGCTTATATTCTTAAACTCCACCTCTTCCCCCACCCTGCATCCCTCCCTCCCTCCCTCCCTCCTCTTTCCGAAACTTCACAATAGAAGTTGCCTCGGCAAACATCTTTTGAAGCTTGCCAAGATGCTCCCGAGATTCTGCCAAGTCAACATTCATTAACGAAATAACACTTCCGGGGGAGGGGAGGGGGAGGAGGAGGGGGAGGAGGGGGTGGGAAGGGGAAGGAAGGGAGGGTAGGGGCAACGAGAGGGGAGGGTGGGGAAGGAAGGGAGGGGTAGGGGAAACGAGATGGGAGGGGTGGGACGGGTAGGGAAGGGAGGGTAGGGGAAACGAGATGGGGGAGGTTCGAGTCCCCGTTGTGAAATACAGAATTAAAAAAAGGGGGAATAAACTGAAAGCTCAGAAGCACTGAGTTGCGTCTGACGAGGAGAGAGAGAGAGAGAAAAAAAAAAAACTTTCCCGCGTCCCGAAAAGAGTGTGTGTGTGTGTGTGTGTGTGTGTGTCTGTGTGTGTGTGTGTGTGTGTGTGTGTGTGTGTGGTGGTGGGGTGGGGGGCTCTTCTCCAAGACCCGACGAATCCCAGCACCACCAGCAGGAGGTGCGACAGAGGCGTCGCTTATGAAGTCGCCCTAAATTTGCTTAGCTGTTCTAGTGAATAATAATTCAATTGGTTTACATTAGGAAATTAAGGTCAGCACACCTACTGGCGCTGAAACAGGCTTAAATATCATTAAAATCAGGCGACGTGACTCATTACTAATTAGGACCGCAAACGTTAAAATGAAATTGGAAAAGATGAAAATGTCATACACAAGACGATGAATTAATTCCTGTCCCTCCGAGAGCCTGGAAAATACATAATGACATCACAAAAGACATTCATCCGCTTATTAACCCTCTGAAGTGTAATAAGATTTGTTAACGGAAATTAGAATCTCATGTTACGTCTTGAACTTGTCATAATACACTCTGGCCTTAAGACAGAGCATTTATAAATTATTATGAGCTAAATTCTCGAGAATCGAGGATCTGAAGTGTTTGTGACTTATTAAATCAAAATACGTTTGTGAATGAAAAAAACTTTCTGTTATGGTCACTAGTCTTGGAGCAAACCAATTACCACTGTAGTGTCACAGAACCGTAAACGGTTTCAGAATAAATAGAATTTAGGCCAAAAGGCCAAGCGTTGGGACCCATGAGGTCATTCAGCGCTGAAACGGAAATTGGCAGTAAAAGGCTTGAAAGTTGTAACAGGAGGAAAACCTCGCAATCGCACTATGAATCAATTGTTAAGAGAGGTTGGAAAGTAAGATGGAAGAAAGAGAATATGAACGGAGGTACAGTAAAAGGAATGAAAGGGGGTTGCAGCGAGGGGCCGAAGAGACGCTGCAAAGAACCTTAAGTAATGCCTACAGTGCGCTGCATGAGGTGCACTGACGGCACTAACCCCCCCCTACGGGAATTAGTTTCAGATGTCGAATACATGGAGAAGGAATATTTCTTTGTATAATAAAAATCCACAATTATATCAGTAAATTGTATCATTTGTAGATGATCAAACACTTTCAGACAGCTGTATAATTTTACAAATGATACAATTTATTTATATTATTGTGGATTTTAGTTTTCTGTAAAAGAAAACTATTGAGATGGCTTTGTCTGTCCGTCCGCACTTCTTCTGTCCGTCCTCAGATCTTAAAAACTGCCAAGGCTAGATGGCTGCAAATTGGTATGTCAATCATCCACCTTCCAATCATCAAACATACCAAATTGCAGCCCTCTAGCTTCAGTAGTTTTTATTATATTAAAGGTCTAAGTTAGCCATGATCGTGCGTCTGGCACCGCTATAGATGCCAAAACGCAGGCCACCACCGGACCGTGGCTGAAAGTTTCATGGACTGCGGCTGAGAGTTTCATACAGCATCATACGCAGTACAGAAAACTCGATTGCGCCGAAGAAACTTCGGTGCCTTTTTTACTGGTTTATTATATATACTGTACAAAAGTTGTTCACAAAATTGTGAATTTCTTGATGAATATTTCCTATTCTCGGCTTAGTACAGCCCAAATATGGCAAAGCGGATTGTAATTTGAACAAGATGTTCACCAATGACTCTCTTATGATTTGATCCTCGTTAATCCACCATGATTAGCGATTTACAGCAGATTTTTTCAGCCTTGTGATTTGGGATTTCTAACATAGTTCATGACGAAGTCACTGATGCTATTAGATGCAATGCCAGATAATCTCCATTCAATCAATCAGTGACAAAACAAGATATTCTAACATACTTTTAAGAAAGGCGCTGATCTATCTCGACCAAAGGACGAAAACTGATATAAATAACAAATTGCAAAACTTCATGGGGTGGAAATACATGAACAGCTCACTGCGGGTAAATGTAAGATGTACTTTGTAAATCCAGGCAAAATACAATACTTTTACCCAAAGTACTTTTATAACAGTTTGAAACAATTACCCACTTCCTTCGTTCGACAAAAAAGTAAATGTACAAAAAATAATTTTTTATTACCTAAGGCACTGAATCATTTAACGAGCGCCAAGATGAATAAAGTTTATCACATCAAGAAATCAAAATTATGGAAGGGATTCACTGATCATTGCATAATTCTCAAACAATGCAAAATTCACAACAGAAATAATTACCATTATTAAAATAATAAAATTAAATAAAATGAAAATAAAGTAAAATGAAAGTAATCAATAATCCCGAAGAGAAACGAAGCGCGCCCTACCCAGAGCATTTTCCTCACCCTCCTCACGTCCTGAGCAGAGCTTTGCCTCTCCTCATTCGGAATTTAAAACGACCTTCCTCACCTCTTAACAAGCCGACCGTCGGTGGTATCATACTTTAAGTATCTTCCTTACAATGAACCTAAATTCTATTATTGTCATCACTCAGCAGATGAAGAACCCTATTCATATGGAACAAGCCCACCACAGGGGCCGCTGACTTGAAATTCAATCTTCCAAAGAATATTATGGTGATCATTAGGAAGAAGTAAGAGGAAGTAAAGGAATTAGGAAGAAGTAAGAGGAAGTAAAGGAATTAGGAAGAAGTAAGAGGAAGTAAAGGGAAAGACAGAAAGAAGAGATCTCACTTATTAAAAAAGAAAAAATAAATTAATAAATTAATAAATAGATAAAAATGTATTAAAATGGAAGGAGAATAATATTAGGGTAGTAATGCATTGCATCTTCGCTTGAACTTCTAAAGTTCCAATTGCACGACATTTGTTATACCCAGGGCGAAGGGATATGTAAATGCCCAGGGCATTTACTGTACTAAATTGTACGATACATAAAAATATGCGTCAGAGGAAAAAATCAGACAATTTTTTTTTTGTTATAGGATACTGGAATGGAATACAGAAAATTTGGGCCAGAGCTTTGCACTGGGACCTATGAGGTCATTCAGCGCTGAAAGGGAAATTGAGAGTAGAAAGGTTTGAAAGGTGTAACAGGAAGAAAACCTCGCTGTTGCACTATGACACAATTGTTAGGAGAGGGTGGATAGCAAGATGGAAGAAAGAGAATATGAACAGCGGTCCAGTAATAGGAATGAAAAGGGTTCCAGCTACGGGTCGAAGGGACGCTGCAAAGAACCTTAAGTAATGCCTACAGTGCGCCGCAAGAGGTGCACTGACGTCACTACGACCTACGGAGTAAGTGTCCGGGAGCAGCTGATTCAAATGGCGTGACGACTCACTTTGAATAACAAAGCTTCAACCTGAGGACGTCCTGACAGGGGGTAGAAGGTTGTGGGGGTGGGGGAAGGGTGGGGTGAGACGGGTGGTCAGGGGGACTCCTTTTCAGGAACCCTCTCTTAAGTATCCTCATTAACATTCTCCTTTATTATCCTTTATCGCGGAGTTTCAGTTCTTGCGTTTTGGAAACTTCACAGTGCAATGCGAATCAGCTCAGTCGTTCTGCTGGCTTCCAGGCCTTGTCAGATCCATTGCCGCTTGCAACAGGCTGCTAGTTATGTTGCCAGTGCTATGAAGTCTGGTTATTTTGCAAGGCAGAGTTTAACACGAACCACCCAGTCGTAGAATCTTTGAAAGCATTAAACATCCACGTATTTTTTTACTTCAAACTTCAACCTCGACCCTAATGACTGTATACATGTATACAACCGCCTTTCTTTATTCCCAATACAATATTATTATTATTATTATTATTATTATTATTGTTAAAATAGTTTAACCAGACCACTGAGCTGACCATCAGCTCTCATAGGGCTGGCCTCCCAATACAATAATGCCTCCACTTCATAAATATTATATTCCATTTCATATCAATATCACGGTCACTGTAAATACTTGGGGTCGCTGAAATCAAAGAAGTATTTATTTCAGACAACATAAATACGTGGAATCGTTAGAATAATTGTATAGAACATACACAAACACTGAAATTTTGCTGAATTGTGTAATAACGATGAAAGCGGCGAGAAATTTCTCTGGTGGAGCATGTTGTTAATTGCTGCAATATTTTATATTAAACTAACGACGAGCAACGCAGAGACAACGATTCCTTTTCTTTTCCGTGTATCCTGTAGAAATATGACGTCTTTCACGAACGTCCTTAAAGGTGAGGGGACACGAAAGGGCGATCAGGAATTGTAAACTTCCACTAAAGCGACTACAGTTCAACTACTAACTTTTAATCTGTTGCAACAATACAGCTCTCTACATATTTAGTGAAATTTACATAGTTCAAGATTCAAACGCTACAAGGCACAAGGGTAATATCTGCGGTTGTTGTTATAATAATAATAATAATAATAATAATAATAATAATAATAATAATAATAATAATAATAATAATAATGCTAAGAAATTCACAATCTCGTGATAAACACTTTGTACAATAAAAATCGGCAATTATATAGTAAACTGTATTACCATGTCTTTTACACAGTCATACAGTTTATTACTAAATAATTGTGGACTTTTATTGCACAACAACAACAACAACAATAATAATAATAATAATAATAATAATAATAATAATAATAATAAATAAATAAATAATAATAACATATAAGACGCATTGAATATTCATTTATCTATCTGTTTGCAAGTCAAATAAATATCCATATATATTTCTTAAGTTTGCGTAATAAAAAGTCTACGGGTAATAAACTCCACGTTTAACTATCTCGCTCTCTCTTTCACACACACAGACACACACACGGTAAGGAATCGGAGTAACATATATAATAGCCTTCATTATATTACGATATTACAATGACGTAATTGCTGCCAGGTATGAGATTTGAGGTTATTATGAAAGCCAAGGCAGGGATGTATGCATTGTTTAACCAGCTCTCCACTATGGAAGTGAAGTTGGAATACTGAAAGCAAATGAAAGACAAAGAATGTTGAAGTTGTTGAGATTAGCTTTTTGTATATACAGTAGTATGTGGTTAAAAAAGATTTGTAAGGTAGACATGGAGAGACACAGAAGAAGAGGCAAAATACAAGAGTAGAGGAAAAGGTGGATTAGAATGTTGTAAGGTGGTATGGCCATATGGGAAGAATGGGTGTCAACAGACTGGTGAGAATTTTGTATTATTAAGAATGTTAGAAAGGAGAGGAGGGGAAGGCCAAGAAAGCGCTGGACAGACGGATGAAAGAAGAATTAGAAAGAGAGGGCCTTGATAACCCGGGAGCGCAAAGAGTACATCAACGGCAGCGTGTCGAGGTGGATCTATGTAATTGTATGCAGCAGTTAGTGTTGTGAAAGCTTTCTAAACAGGAGCCTCATCCGTAATTCAACGGTTGAAGTATGAATGTTACAGTGTTTGTTAAAGGAAATGGCTTATTACTACTATATATATATATATATATATATATATATATATATATATATATATATATATATATATATATATATATATACACACCTCACTTGATGGCCGTGGGTTTAATGCGCGTCACTTTAGTCCTGAGTTCTTGTCTTCCGTGGTTCGAGCCCAAGAGATGACGAACTTATTATCAACTAAAAATTCCCCTTCGGATAACATAAATTTATATGAAAATATATTACTTCCGAGGTAGAGCGAATTGGATATTAAAGGACATTTGTATCTTAATGCTTGTATATGAATCACGGTGATGTGATAAAATTCATTCATATAATATATATATATATATATATATATATATATATTATATATAATATATATATATATATATATATATATATATATAAATATATATATAATTATATATATATATATATACATACATACATATATATATATATGTATGTGTATTATATATAATAATATATAATGCATATGTATATACATACATATATATATGAAGGCGCCATTAAAATAAAACGCAAGCATAATCCCACAAAACTAACAAAGTCATCGAAATCAAATTATAAAAATGCAGACAAGATTAGAACAGTAATATCTCAAAATAACAATACAACACTCAAGTATTGTAACACTGACACGAAAAAATGGAAGAGAGAGAGAGAGAGAGAGAGAGAGAGAGAGAGAGAGAGAGAGAGAGAGAGAGAGCAACAAGCCTATTGTGGAAGAGTTACGGCGCTGTTGAACAACCTCCCCGTGGCAACTTTTCATTCGAAAGCAAAACCCTGAGAGACGTAACGGTCGGTTCCTCTGGGCTTCTTATGGGAGCCCCGAACACGCCCAACGCTTGTCCGTGCAACGGTCTGCCTGCTTGTAATTGCAACTCTGTTATTGCAGGCAGGAACTGACTGAATTCGCACGAATCTGCTGTGTTCCGATATGGCGTTTATACATAAATAAAAAAAATGAATACACGATTCTAAAGAGGATTCAGTTTAATATCTCTTTTAAAAAATAAAATAGAATAAAAAGGCCCTTTATTGCTTTTGATCTAGAGTCTGTACATATATAAATAAAAAATATATATAAAATTCCTTAGAATGATTCACCTAAAAACCCCTTAAAAACTGATAATTAAAAAGGACCTTTATTGCTGTTACATGAAACTGATCATTCAATTAAAGGTCCTTCCTATAATGGGGTTAGCTACTTGGGTGGGGGTAAAAATACCTAATCCTGAATACCTATACAAACACACTACCCGAATAATAATAATAATAATAATAATAATAATAATAATAATAATAATAATAATAATAATAATATCAGGTAAAGGTCCTCTGGGACTATGGTACCAGAACAGATAGGGTGATACGTGCCAATAGACCAGACGTGACAAAATCAAGAAGAAAGTATCACTCATTGATGTGGCAATACCATGGGACACCAGAGTAGATGAGGAAAGAAAGAGAAAAAATTGAAAAGTATCATGACGTGAAAATCGAAATAAGAAGGATATGGAATATGCCCGTGGAAATTGTACCCATAATCATAGGAACACTAGGCACGATCCCAAGATCCCTGAAAAGGAATCTGGAAAAACTAGATGCAGAAGTAACTCCAGGACTCATGCAGAAGAGTGTGCTACTAGAAACAGCCCACGTGAGAAAAGTGATGGACTCCCAAGGAGGTAGGATGCAACCCGGAACCCAACACTATAAAAACCACCCAGTCGAATAGGATGACTGTGATAGAGAAAAAAAAAATAATAATAATAATAATAATAATAATAATAATAATAATAATAATAATAATAATAATAATAATAAAAATATTTCTTAAGAACAGCAATCATATTCATTCAGAATTATAAAAATTAATATTCGCATTCGCGTGGAACACGTTCAGAAACCACTAACCTCCAGAGTAGTTTTCAAAGTAATAATAATAATAATAATAATAATAATAATAATAATAATAATAATAATAATAATAATAATAATAATAATAACCAACAACAGCATACATATTTATAATAAGAATTAATTCTTGCAACTATTCATATGGAACGTGCTTAAAAGCCATTAGTCTGCGAAGCAATTTTAAAAATCATAATAAAAATAGCAGCGCTTGTTGACCTCACAAATCCTGAAACAAAGGTCACACCGCCACCTGAGGAACAATTATTCAAATCATATACGAACACGAGGATTAAAGCACTGAGAATTAAGAGGCTTTCCCAGGTGAATACTGCTGCTTGATAATAGAGTGTGATATATATATATTCTACGTACCATACCCGGTGCGGGGTAGGTACCATAACCGGTACGTGGCATTTCGTACCATAATGCTCTTATTACACCAACGGTTGCAATTATAAAGTTAGGAAGGTGGGCTTGTGTACCCTAATACCTACAAATACCTTCGCGTCACCGGAGATTAAACGGCGTTACATGCACTCCTGAATAAAACGACTGAGGAAAGTGACAGTGGCGAAAATGAAATGAAAATTTACAAATATGAGAAATCTTGGATCACAGCAGAAAAAAAAAACAGATAGGAAGGATAAGACACGAAAAGAATGGCTGATAAGGGCCAAGATAAATGAAGATTATGAAAGACAAAATTTTTAGACACAGTTTCTTCAAAGCCCAACCATCAGAAAGTATAAGATCTAGTCTAATTATGGTGGCAGAAAGGAACGCTTTAACTTTTGATAATGTGGTAACCGGAGGAGTAACATCAAGATCTGGTTACAGAAACAAAGAAGAAATTGAGTAACACAAACATTTGTCCTTGAGTATGTTCATACATATCTCTCTCTCTCTCTCTCTCTCTCTCTCTCTCTCTCTCTCTCTCTCTCTCTCTCTCTCTCTATATATATATATATATATATATATATATATATATATATATATATATATATATATATATATATATATATATATAAGGGCATATTTATATATACTACATACATATAAAAATACAAGATTTATATATGCTATATATACATATAAAATATACGTAATAGCATATTCTAAATTTTATATTCATATAGATCATATATATATATATATATATATATATATATATATATATATATATATATATATATATATATATATATATATAAATATAAATACATTTATATATATATATATGTAAAATACTAACAGACATATAATCGTCCCCATTTCGAAAAAACCTCTTGAAGACATTGAAATATGAACAGCGATCGACCCGCGAGAGCAGAGCAAATACGCAGCTCGGCCCCCGAGAGATAATACCATGAATTATTCATCAAATCTGCATAAAACACGTTTAGTCCTCAAACAGACTCGGCCCCACCCCCCTTCCCCCGCCCCCCAGAAAAAATTCATATCAAGTAATTAGAATTTTTTTATGCGCCGGATAATCCGGAATCCTTTTTTCTATTTATTTAGCATTTTTTTCTATTTGATAATTTGATGTGAAGTGTTATTAAGTGGGAGTTCTTGACCTGTTTACATATATTGCTGTAAGGTACAGGTCATGTATCCATTATTATTATTATTATTATTATTATTATTATTATTATTATTATTATTATTATTATTATTATTATTATTATTATTAAGTGGCTAATTGATGGATTTATTGATTTATTATTATTATTATTATTATTATTATTATTAGTATTATTATTATTATTATTCATTCATTTATAAATTGGATTGACTGACTGACTGACTGATTCATTAACTGACTAATTAATTGATTGATTACTTGATGTGATTCATTGAATACCTGGTTAATGTACTGATCAAACGGTAAATTGATTAATTAATTAATGACTTAGTTTATCTTACCTATTTTATTTACTCATGCTTCGTGGATATATCGTCAACACTTGCTGTCTGCTCCTTTTTTTTAGGGATAAGTAATCATATACTGCTAAGATATATGGGATAATTAATCATATATTCATACGAGATATACATCTGCCATTGACGAATTAATTATTTACAGTTCCCACTTAGGCCTCTTCAGTTATATACATCTGAAAACAGGTAGCGCCCGTAAGGTAACTGTACAGTTTAGGCACCATAAATTATTTCCATTTTCAGTTAGATATCGTCAGTTACTTAAATCGTAAATGGATTAAAGTAGTGTGTTACTCACGTCCCCACTCTGGGTACTCACAACAAGGTTGCAGTTACTAGCAAAACTTGTATAAAAAATCACATAAAGGCGTTAGTTGCTGGCAAAACTTTTATAAAAAAAAAAATCACACCAAGGGGTTAGTTACTAGCAAAACTTGAAAAAAAAAATCGCAACAAGGTGTCAGCTGCTAGGAAAACTTGTATAAAAAATCACAAAATGTTGCAGTTACTAGCAAAACTTGTGTAAAAAATCACAATAAGGTGTTAGTTGCTAGTAAAACTTGCATAAAAAAATCATAAGGTGTCAGTTGCTAGCAAAACTTGTAAAAATATCACAACAAGGTGCCAGTTGCCAACAAAACTTTTATAAAAAAAAAATCACAAGGTGTCAGTTGCTAGTAAAACTTGCTTAAAAATCACAACAAGGCGTCAGTTGCTAGCAAAACTTTTATAAAAAAATCACAAAAAGGTGTTAGTTGCTAGCAAAACTTACATAAAAAATTACAACAAGTTAGTTGCTATCAAAACTTGTATAAAAATCACAACCAGGCTTCGGTTGCTATTAAAACTTGTATAAAAAATCACATAGTGTCAACTGCTAGCAAAATTTGTATAAAAGTCACAAGGTCTCAGTTGTTAGAAAAACTTGTAAAAAAATCACAACAAAATATCACTTGCTCTAAAACTTGTATAAAAAATCACAAACAGGTGTTAGTAAAAAATAAAAATCAAACAAGGTGTCAGTTGCTAGCGAATTTTGTAAAAAAATCGCAACAAGGTGTCAGTCAAAAAACTTGTATAAAAAATCAAAGGGGTGTCAGTTGCTAGCAAACCTTGCATAACAAATTACAACACGGTGTCAGTTGCTACTAAAACTTGTATAAAAAAAATCACAAGGTGTCAGTTGCTAACAAAACTTCCATAAAAAATTACAAGTTGTCAGTTGCAAATAAAACTTGTATAAAAAATCACACAGTGTCAGTTGCTAGCAAACTTTGTATAAAAATCACAAGGTGTCAGTTGATAGCAAAACTTGTATAAAAAAAATCACAACACGTGTCAGTTGCTAATTAAACTTGTATAAAAAAAATCACATAATGTCAGATGTTAGCAAACCCTGCATAAAAAAATCACAACCAGGTGTCAGTTGCTAGCAAAACATGTATAAAAAAATCACAACATGGTGTCAGTTGCTACTAAAACTTGTGTAAAAAAAATCACAAGGTGTCAGTTGCTGGCAAAACTTGTACAAAAAATCACAACAAGGTGTCAGTTGCTAGCAAACCTTGCATAAAAAATCACAACAAGGTGTCAGTTGCCAGCAAAACTTGTATAAAAAATCACAACATAGTGTCAGTTGCTACTAAAACTTGTATAAAAAAAAATCACAAGGTATCAGTTGCTGGCAAAACTTGTATAAAAAATCACAACAAGGTGTCAGTTGCTAGCAAAACTTGTACAAAAACCACAACAAGGTTTCAGCTACTAATAAAACTTGTATAAAAAACCCACAAGGTGTCAGCCAGTTGCATAAAAAAATCACAACAGCGTGTCAGTTGCTAACAAAACAGGTATAAAAATGGTTACCCTGAATGTCTTGTCAAGCAGATCATGCAAGGAAACGTTCCGCTGAATAAACGATCCCATTACAATCGCTGTCACATTCAGGTGAATTTAACCCCGAGGTCAACTCTTTACTGAATAGTCGTCATGTTTCAAGAACAGGAAAGCAAAAAGCTTTGCAAAACGGAGACAAATGAAAATACCCCAGAACGATGGTCTCATAAGATTCGAAAGGATAGTCTATAATATTTTTGAGAGATATGTGGATCTAGAACTGTCCCAAAGAAGGAAGAGAGACAGGTATGACATAAACAAAAGAGTAAGCGACAGATTTGCCTATTGAAGGTAGAAAGATTATGAGAGTCAGGAAGAAAAAGTTAGAAGAGATTTGCAAAGCTTGTCAGTAGAGGGGAAAGAAACAGACACTGCAATAACTAATCGTAAGGGGATTACCGATTTCCACTAAACAAATGTAGGAAAAGATGGCTTATGAAAAAAAATGGGGGGGAGGAGATGGCCTATGAACTTTTTTTTATGGAGATGGTCTGTGAATTTTTTTTTTTTTTTTTTTTTTTTTTTTGGACGGAGATGGCCTATGGATTTTTTTTTTTTTTTTTTTGACGGAGATGGCCTATAATTTTTTTTTTTTTTTTTTTGACGGAGATGGCCTATAATTTTTTTTTTTTTTTTTGACTGAGATGGCCTATGAATTTTTTTTTTCTTGGACGGGACTAAACGTAAATGCTGCAGATAAGTGACGGGTCTGTTATTAATAATGTTGTTCTGCAGTTCTGCAGGCACCCATTATTATCACTGAAGTTGATGTTTTACTTAAAAGATTCCAACTTGTGATCTAAGGAACATAATTCTCCCTCTTACCCTTTAAAGCAAAACGTTCTCTTTCTTCCCCTAACACAAAAATGTTCTTCCTCTTCCCCTTTAACACAAAAATGTTCTCTCTCTTCCCCTCTAACACGAAAATATTCTTTCTCCTAACTTCTACCACAAAATGTTCTCTCTCTTCCCCTATATTATAGAGGTTCTTCCCTGTCCCTTCTAACACAAAAACCTTCTGTCTCTTCCTCTTACATAAAACGTTCTTCCCCTTTGCTTCTGACAGAAAACGTGCCTCCTCTTCACCTCTTAGATAAAACGTTCTTCCCCTTTGCTTCTAACAGAAAACGTTCTTCCTCTTCCCCTCTTACATAAAATGTTCTTCCCCTTTCCTTCTAACAGAACACGTTCTTCCTCTTCCCCTCTTACATAAAACGTTCTTCCCCTTTCCTTCTAACATAAAAGGTTCTTTCTCTTCCCCTCTTACATAAAACGTTCTTCCCCTTTGCTTCTAACAGAAAACGTTTCTCCTCTTCACCTCTAACAAAAACGTTCCTCCTCTACACAAAAACGTTCCTCCTCTTCACCTCTAACAAAAGCGTTCCTCCTCTAACATAAAATCGTTCTTCCTCTTCACCTCTTAACAAAAACGTTCCTCCTCTAACACAAAAACGTTCTTCCTCTTCCCCTCTAAAACAGAATGTTCTCTCCTTGCCCTAAAAAACACAAAGCAGTACCATGAGGGAACAGTTAGATGAGAAGATATACTATAGAGGGACCTAATGAACGTAACTTATTTACGAAATAATAGCAAGTAAAAAATGCGCCGAAGCTTCCTCGGATCAATCGAGTTTTCTGTACAGCCGCTACAGCGTATAATCAAGACCACCGAAAATAGATCCATTTTTCGGTGGTCTCGAAATAATGCTGTATGAGCGGCGGCCCATGAAACTTTAACCACGGCCCGGTGTTGCCTATCCTATATCGTTGCCAGAAACATCAGAAACATGATTATGACTAACTTTAACTTTAACCTTATATAAGATAAAAACTACCGAGGCTAGCGGACTGCAATTTGGTATGTTTGGCGACTGGACGGCGGATGATCAACATTCTAATTTGCGGCCCTCAAGCCTCAGTAGTTTTTAAGATCTGAGGGCGGGCAGAAAAAGTGCGGACAGAAAAAAGTGTGGACGGACAGGCAAACCCGGCACAATAGTTTTCTTTTACAAAAAAAAAAAAAAAAAACTCAAAATCTAGACAAAAGAAGAATAAAAATAAAAGAGGTAAACCCGAAAACGTCGCGTCGTCGCTCGGAAGGGCTGACAAAGTGTCCGGAATAGCAAACGTTCCCGGCTGAAGATGGAACCCTATTTCATGCGGGAGACCTTAATGGGTCTGGTCAGGCAACGACCGATGGCATCTGTCCCACGAACTGCCCGTATTGTTTACAAACTCCAGTTCCGGGGAAGACAACCCCAATTTGTCCCTAACCAGGACAAAATGGAGAATTAACACGGACGGGGAACGACGGAAAATCCTTATTTTTGGGACGTGCTGCGCTAGGTGTGTGTGTGTGTGTGTGTGTGTGTGTGTGTGTGTGTGTGTGTGTGTGTGTGTGTTCCATCAAGGTTACATAAGCTCGGCCGTGTAGGTAAAAAAAGAGAATCAATTATTTTTATCACGCCAAGATACTTCAGCACTATAGTATATCACTAAGTGCACCACAGAACGGCGAGACACTAGCACACATAATAATAATAATAATAATAATAATAAAAA
>NC_089791.1:25960887-25978387 GCF_040412425.1 Macrobrachium rosenbergii | reverse complement strand
GATTGAAAGGCGTTGCAGCTAGGGGCCGAAGGGACGCTGCAAAAAACCTTAAATAATGCCTCCAGTGCACCGCATGAGGTGCACTGACGTCACTGCCCCTACGGAGGATGAAGCCTGAGAAGTCAAGTTAAGTATACCTTAGTTTACCCAGACCACTGAGCTGATTAACAGCTCTCCTAGGGCTGACCCGAAGGATTAGACTTATTTTACGTGGCTAAGAACCAATTGGTTACCTAGCAACGGGACCTACAGCTTACTGTGGAATCCGAACCACATTATACCGAGAAATGAATTTCTATGCCCAGAAATAAATTCCTCTAATTCTTCATTGGCCGGCCGGAGACTCGAACGCGGGCCCAGCAGAGTGCTAGCCGAGAACCATACCGACCCGTCCAACGAGGAACTAAAATTGAACCTTCATGTCATTCGTAAAGTGATCTAGAAATTTAGGTAAATTCATTTGAAGCGAAGTTTTGCAGATTCTGTCAATTTACGACGTAAATTCAAAGGCAATAAATTACCTAGTATCTACATATTGCATCACTGCGCTTTGCGCAGAAGCAATGAGGTTTTACATATGCAAAAGTAACTTCGACTGGAAACAATATAAGCAAGTTCAGAACCTCCTGTAACAAACAAGCATGAAAGTTGGTATCAATTTTTTTTTTCTTAGAAAATTCCAGTAATTACAACACGCCTTAATTGATTTGCATTTGAAAGCTACAAGATACTGACTCATCCTAAAAGAATATTTTGTAAGACTCAGTGAGCATCAAAGGACTTGCAAATGAAAAGAATCAGTCTTCTCTAAATATTGTCAACATAGAAGTATAACGATAACCAGTTTTCTATAATTTTGAGTATATTTTAACTAATACTACTCATAATATATATACAGTATATATATACATATATATATAAACATATATTTGTATATTATATCTGTATATACATATTTATATACATCTATATTAACATATGCGTTTGTGTATATAATATATACAATATATATATATATATATATATATATATATATATATATATATATATATATAGAGAGAGAGAGAGAGAGAGAGAGAGAGAGAGAGAGAGAGAGAGAGAGAGAGATGCTTACATAGATAAACGGACATATATATACATATATAATATATATATATATATATATATATATATATATATATATATATATATATATATATATATATATATATATATATATATATATATATATATATATATACACATACTGTATATATGAGAGAGAAGCTGAGACACTGTCATACATATTACGTAGACTCTAAAACCAAATCACGCTAACCCAGCCCATCATAATAAACACGGCGATCCAGACCGAAAGCGGAAAGGGTAGAACCTCACGCGGGACCTAATGGAGCCGCCCTTGCCCCGCCTGCATTATAGAAAGGCGGTAAATGGACGCTGAAGGATTTTTACCCCATGAATTATTTCACGGTCGCTTTTCATGGCGGCCTCCGAGAGAGGAGGGGCGCACTTATCGATTCATACATCATACCACCGATCCCGATTTCGGAATCTTTTTTATAGATATTTTTCGTGGAGCAGCGATTCGGATTCCAGAAAGGGTTTCATGAACACCTGTCTGTATTTCAGAGCAACGATCCGGATTTCGGAGGGATTTTCAAAGCAATGGTCCGGAATTCGAAGTGGTTTTTTCTAAGCAGCGATCTGGATTTCGCAGTGGTTTTCTAAGCAACGATCCGGATTTCAAAGTTGTTTTCAAAGCAACAATCCGGATTTCGAGGTGATTTTGAAAGCAGTGATCTGGATTTCGCAGTGGTTTTCAGAGCAACGATCCGGATTTCACAGTGGCTTTCAAAGCAACGGTCCGGAATTCGAAGTAGTTTTCATAGCAACGACCCGGATTTTAAAACGGCCTGCTGAGCAACGATTCGGATTTCAAAATCTTTATCATTACTTTCATAGAGCAGCGATTCGGATTTCAGAAAGAATTACTGAACACCAGTCTGTATCTCAGAGCAACGATCTGGATTTCGAAGTGGTTTTCAAAGCAATGACCGGATTTCGCAGCGGTTTTCAGAGCAGTGATTTGGTATTCGAAATGGTTTTCTCAGCAACGATTCCGATTTCGCAGTGGTTTTCTCACCAACGATCCGGATTTCGCAGTGGTTTTCAGAGCAATGATTCGGATTTCGAAGTGGTTTTCTCAGCAATGATCCGGATTTTGCAGTGGTTTTCTCAGCAACGATCCGGATTCCGCAGTGGTTTTCAGAGCAATGATTCGGATTTCGAAGTGGTTTTCTCAGCAACGATCCAGATTCTGCAGTGGTTTTCAGAGAAATTATTCGGATTTCGCAGTGGTTTTCTCAGCAACGATCTGGATTCCGCAGTGGTTTTCAGAGCAACGATTCGGATTTCGAAGTGTTTTCTCAGCAACGATGCAGATTTCACAGTGGTTTTCTCAGCAACAATCCGGATTTCGCAATGGTTTTCTCAGCAACCATGCGGATTTCACAGTGGTTTTCAGAGAAACAATTCGGATTTCACAGCAACAATCCAGAATTCGAAGTGGTTTTCTAAGCAACGATCCGGATTTCACAGTTGCTTCCAGAGCAACAATCCGGATTTCGAGGTGATTTTCAAAGCAACGACCCAGATTTTGAAATAGTTTGCTGAACAACGATTCGGATGTCAAGTTTTTTTTTTTTTGCAGTGTACCAGTGTGGGTTTCAGAAAGGTTTTTCTAAACCCCACTCGTATTTCAGGGCAGTTGTCTGATCAGCAGTCCGCAATTACAACACGGATTTCAGAGTGCCGATTAGGATTTTAAATTGGTTTTCACAGCAACGATCCGAATTTTCGAATGGATTTCTGAGCAATGTTCTGCACCTCCAAGTGGTTTTCAAAGCAACGACCCGGATTTTGAAATGGATTTCTGAGCAACAATCCGCATTTCGAAATCGTTTTCAAAGCAACGATGCTAATATTAAAGTGAAATTTTGAACAACAATTCGGATTTCAAAGTGGTTTGCAAAGCAACGATACAGGTTTTAAAGTGGACTTCTACCAGCTATCCGGATTCTGATACCAGCTATCCGTATTCTGAAATGATTTTCAGAGCAAAGGTCAGGACTTCACCATAGTTTTCAGAGCATGAATCGATATTTCAACGTGGTTTTCAGAACAACGATTCGGATCTTAATGTAGTTTTCAAAGCAAAGATCCCAATTTCACAATTTTCAGATCAACGACCCACATTTACAAGAAATATTCAATGCGACCACCCGAGTATCAACGTAGCCTGCATTCCAACGATCCAGATTTCAATATGGTTTTCCGAGAAACGATTCGGAATTACTAGAGTTTACCGAATCTCCAGTAGATAATAACTTTAACCACGGCCCGGTGGTGGTCTATCCTACATCGTTGCCAGACGCACGATCATGGCTAACTTTAACCTTAAATAAAATAAAAACTACTGAGGCTAGAGGGCTGCAATTTGGTATGTTTGATGATTGGAGGGTGGATGATCAACATACCAATTTGCAGCCCTCTGGCCTCAGTAGTTCTTAAGAAGTTCTCAAGGGCGGACAGAAAAAGTGCGGACGGACAGACAAAGCCCGCACAATAGTTTTCCTTTACAGAAAACTAAAAGGAACTCGTTACAAACACACAAACTGAAAAATCCCCGAGTTAATTTCTAAGGACACGGAGGCGAGCGGAAATCATAGATATATAAAATAACGATGAAAACATGAAATAAAATCTAAAAAAACACAATAACAGAATCAGAGGAAATTAATCTGCATGCAACAATAGAACTGAATAGAAATGAAAATCATTGAAAGGAGCATAATCAAGGTGTACAAGAAATAAAAAAAAAGGAAATTATGAAGCAGAAGAGGTGAAAAAAGATCAAATCCACCGTGTTACAGAAAGATAAAATAAAAAAATCATGTCATACAAGTTTTCTAATCATTCGTACAAAATAGAAAAAAAACTAGAGACAAGAAACGCATCACGGAGAACAGATAAAAAAAAGGAACATAAAATTTCCTAATTCTTCTCTCAAAAAAAAAAAACATGAAATTGATAAATTGCTCCAAATTCTCCAGGAAACAGCCGACGGCCAAACGTTTTTACGGAACCTTGAAAACTCCCCAAGTTTGGCTGATATTAACGAACCCCCACCTCAACCCCCCACCCCCACCCCAATACCCACCACACCCACTCAACCTCCGGGGTTGTTATATACAAGGTCCAGAAGAAGGAAATATTTAAAAAGTGCCACATTGTCATGTAAAGACTAGGAATGGTTCCTGAATGTCCATTAAGATACTCTACATTATACCGAGAGAGAGAGAGAGAGAGAGAGAGAGAGAGAGAGAGAGAGAGAGAGAGAGAGAGAGAGAGAGAGAGAGAGAGAGAGAGAGAAATTGAGGAAAAGTGCCATGTGTGTGAGAGAGAGAGAGAGAGAGAGAGAGAGAGAGAGAAATGAGGAAAAGTGCCATGTGTGAGAGAGAGAGAGAGAGAGAGAGAGAGAGAGAAATTGAGGAAAAGTGCCATGTGAGAGAGAGAGAGAGAGAGAGAGAGAGAGAGAGAAGAGAGAGAGAGAGAGAGAGGGAGAGAAAAGTGAAAAGAAAGAGAGAGAGAGAGAGAGAGAGAGAGAGAGAAATTGAGAAAAGAGAGAGAGAGAGAGAGAGAGAGAGAGAGAGAGAGAGATCTGATTACAATTCTCTGACCAATAACAAATAATGTTAATAAAACTTTGGGAGTTACGAGATAATGTTTCCCTTAGCATCCCCCCCCCCCCGCCTCCCCCAACCCGCACGCCACCCGCATTTGGCAGTTCTAACAAAATATCCTGAGAACCAATGGGCGGATTTTAATGAAACACTCTTAAAACATTCACAAGTTAAGTCCCTTCCCGTGATTAACTCTCCAGCGGATACCAATGAAAATTTAAGGATTAGGGCGGTAGACTGTTAGGTCATTCTACCGGGAGAATATCTGCATACTGAAATAAAATTAAAAATTATGTGGCGAGAGAGAAAACTCCTTGTTTGACGGAAAGGTCGACAGACAGTGACAGATTTTATGCTTTGGTTCTTTAGCCTCTATTCACCCAACGGGTGCAGCGTCCCTGTGCCAGGCTTTATACATTCATTCTTGAGTCTCTATTCACCCAAAGGGTGCTGTGTCCCTGTGACAGGCTTTATACTTTTAACTTTAGTCTCTATTCACCAAATGGGTGGTGTGTCCTTCCGTCAGGCTTTATACTTTCATTCTTGAGTCTCTATTCACCCATTGGGTGCTGTGTCCCTATGCCAGGCTTTATATTTTCATTCTTGAGTCTCTATTCACCCAGTGGATGCTGTGTCCCTGTGTCAGACTTTGTACTAGTCCCTATTCGCCCAACGGGTCCTGTGTCCCTGGGCAGAGGTATGATCACTCTCAAGCACTACAGTTATTCTGTGCTGAGGACAACCATCCCCTGGATTTAAGAAATAAAATCCGTTCAAGTTTTATTAGTTTTCTGTAAACGAAAACTGTTGTGCCGGCTTTGTCTGTCCGTCCGTACTTTATTCTGTCCGCCCTCAGATCTTAAAAACTGCTGATGCTAGAGGGCTGCAAATTGGAAATGTTGATCATCCGCCCTCTAAACCTCAAACAGCCCTCTAGCCTCAGTAATTTTTATTTTATTTAAGGTTAAAGCTAGCCATAATCGTGCTTCTGGCAACGTTAAAGTTTCATGGGCCACGGCTCATACAGCATTATATCGAGACCATCTAAAGACAGATCTATATTCGGTGGCCTTGATTATACGCTGTAGCGGCTGTACAGAAAACTCGATTGCGCCGAAGACACTTCGGCGCATTTTTTACGTGTTATTATTCTTTGCACCAATAGTCCCTCGATCGGTGAAGCTGCTTTGCACCGTCCGGTCTCTTTTGTGCTTGGATGTCTGACCACCAAAGCAATACAAGTAGTCTTTAATCCCTAAACTGTATGTTAAGAACAGGAGAGTGACACTCGTACAAGAATTCCCCCTCATTCTCGTGGTAAACCTGTCCAGGCATGGATAACAGGTTGAGCATGGGACTGAAACAATTCAAAGAAGTGTCCCTGGAACTTGAAGTGGTACCAGATTTGTTTGTGTGTGTGTGTGTGTGTGTCTGTAACTGAATTCTTGAACAACCTTAAAGCTACGAAAATATGTAATTTTATATATAAATGTTATTTGTATCGATCATATGATGCTAATGACGAAAGCTATCCTTATATATACGAGTATATATACATATATATATACATACAGACATACACACACATGTATAATATATATACTACATATGTGTGTGTATGTATGTACGTATGTATGTATGTATGTGTATATAATATATATATATATATATATATATATATATATATATATATATATATATATATATATTCGTGTATATAAGGATAGCTTTCGTCATTAGCATCATACGATCGGTACAAACAACATTTTCTTCACAGCCTGGTGTGTCAGGAAAATAAGAAATCCATGGCTGTACATCAAAATCAACACTACTCCGCAAGGACGCCATTTTCACCATTCGCTTCTTATATACCCGAATTTCGATACTTTAATGTACCAGGATCAATGCTCAGGCAACTAAAAACTGATGACGTTCTATTATTCACATGGCAATGCGTCATTTCATCAATCACAAACGTACCAAACTGCCAGCTTACGCGACTCAGACAAGAGAGCAACTGCTGCGGAACACATCATATTTCTGCCCTGAAACCGTCACCATTTTCTGCGAGGAGTGTGATGGGGCTCTGAAACAAAGCAATATTGTCAGTCAAGCAGTTTGTGAATTTTTGATGAAGAAGAATGGAGCATTCAGTAAAGGTGAACACGATGGGGAGATCTAATGGTTCCTGGGGCGAGGAAATCAATGCTTTTCTGACTGCCGTTCTGTTTCATCGGATGAAGCAATGAAGTAAGAAATGTTTCAAAGTATAATACGAACTTTGTAACACCATTTAGTTACGTTTTGCTGTGCTTGCAGTTCACCCAGCCTGAAGCAAAAAAAATCAACGTTTTTATATGTATCGATCTGTTACATCAGATGAAACATTGAAGTGATTAATGTTTTAGAATCTGATAATAATTTTGTAGCACTCTTTAGTTATGTTTTCCTGTGCTTGCAGTTCACGCACCTTGAAGTAAGGAAGTCAATGCTTTCGTACCTAACGTTCTGTTACATCAGATGAAGCACTGAAGTGAGGAATGTTTCAGAATCTGATATTAATTTTGTACCGCTATTTAGCTACGTTTCCCTTTGCTTGCAAAAAAAAAAAAAAAATCAGTGATTTTCCTACCTAACGCTCTGTAACATCAACTGAAGCAATAATATAAGAAATGTTTCAGAATCTAATATTAATTTTGTAACACTATTTATCTACGTTTCCCCGTGCTTGCAGTTCACACAGCCTGAATGCTTTCTTATATAACGTTCTGTTACATCAGATGAAACACTGAAATAAGAAGTGTTTCAGAATCTGGTATTAATTTTGTACCACTACTTAGTTACGTTCCCCTGTGCTTGCACTTCACACAGCCTGAAGCAAAAAAAAATATCAATGATTTCCTACCTAACGTTCTGTTACATCAAATGAAACACTGAAATAAGGAATGTTTCAGAACCTAATATTAATTTTGTAACAATCTTTAGTTATGTTTTCCTGTGCTTGCAGTTCACCCAGCCTGAAACAAAGAAATCCATTTTTTTCTATCTATCGTTCCGTTACATCAGATGAAACACTCAAGTGATTACTGTTTCAGAGTCTGATATTGATTTTGTACCACTGTTTAGTGCTTGCACTTCACATAGCCTGAAGCATAAAAAATCAGTTGTTTCCTACTCAACGTTACATCAAATGAAACACTGAAATAAGGAATGTTTCAGAACCTGATCTTAATTTTGTAACACAATTTAGTTACGTTTTCCTGTCATTGCGCTTCACCCAGCCTTAAGCAAAAAAAATAAATAAATAAATGATTTCCTACCTAACGTTCTGTTAGATCAAATGAAAACCTGAAATAAGGAACGTTCCAGAATCCAATATTAATTTTGTAACACTCTTTAGTAACGTTTTCCTGTGCTTGCGTTGCACACAGCCTGAAGCAAAGAAACCAGTACTTTCCTACCTAACGTTCTGTTACATCAGATGAAACACTGAAATAATATTAATTTTGTAACACCATTTAGTTACGTTTTACTATGCTTGCAGATTCAAAGTACGTCTTATGATGGACATGAAAAGCTCGCGCAAACGAACAAGGCTATCAATCTTCGAAGTCATTATTCTATTAAAGACGTGGTCTAGTATTAGTGTAGTTTTGGAAACATAAAAGTCAGGGGATTACTGTGGTTTAGTGTCTGCATTAATTACTCTGATACATCAAGACTGACTTCCACGATAGTTTATGACCTTCTCCATTCACTATCATTCAATGTAACCTTCCCACTTCTTTAGAGACAGAAGTGGGAACCCCTTGAGGTCTGCCAGAATGAAGTTTAAGGACTATAATCTGATCTACATTGGACTATAACCGAGTGGTATTTGCTAAAAATGATATTATTACATTGTTTATTCTGATAGCTGAATTTACCTGACTCACGTGGTATTTGCTAAAAAAGGGCGTTATTTTTCCACCTGAGTATTATTCTCTCTTTCCACTCGGGTTTTATTTTAATAGAACAACTTCTGCTAATTTACATATATATATATATATATATATATATATATATATATATATATATATATATATATATATATATATATGTATATATATATATATATATATATATATATTTTTATATATATAAAATAATCAATACAATCAATACACCATCACGCGTGGAAGAGAAATAAATTTCTGACTCACATCAGGATCGAACCCAGGTCTTTCAATTGAAAGACGAGACCGCTGCCAACCAAACCACATATATAAATATATATATATTTATACTTACTGAATATATATATATATATATATATATATATATATTATATATAAAATACATTTATATATACAGCATTCATATACATATACATATGTACGTATGTGATGTGTGCATGTACGTCTACAGACAAACAAACAATGTAACACACAGCGCACGAATGAAGACCCAAGCGAAGTAATTAAAAAGAGAGAGCGGAGGCTAGGGGCACTAGCCTCAATCTCAGCTGATGGCCATCCATCCTTCCATCGCCGGGCGGAAGAGTAATGTCCCTTTATTGCAGCGGAGGGGGAGAGAAAAAGTTGATAAATAGAAAACTTTGTAAATCTTACCGAGTGAATGAGCTTTTGTATTTTCGCGCTGATTTCCCAAAAGATTTAAATACAGTCAGAGGATGGATGGAGGAAAAAGCGCTCATGCAATCAGCGAAATCAAGCGGGGAATCTAGAAAAGCAATGTTTGGAAAGAGGAGAGGGGTGTTGGGGGAAGAGTGTGGGTGGGGGGTGGATGGTGGGAGGAAAAAAAAAAGATAGGTGACGTTCTCTCTGGGGCGATTTAAAACATCGCCATTCCATCCCCCCTCCCATGCTAGACATCCCCTTCCTCCCTTCTTTCCTCCCCCCAGCCCCGCCTCACTTTTATTTCATTGATTCTCCACACTGACCAATTCCGAGCAACAACTTCACATAACTGTCAGAGTGTGAGCAAAATTCTTGCGATGACATACGAGAGGATATTTCCCAAAAATCCGATGAAAACCCGCGGCAAAGAACAATCCCTGCTGGGACCTGTCAGGAACTAACGAATTGTTTGCAGTTTTATATATAAGCCTTCCCCTCCCTCCCTCCCATCCCTCTACCACTCCATGACCGGGACCAATAATACCTCCCTCCCGGCCCCAACTCCTGCAGGAGCCAGCCCAGTCCAGAGGACCCCCTCCCCTCTTCTACTGGACCAAGCCTAGGCTGAGGGCGGCCCCCGCCCCTTCCCCAGCCTAGCCTGCAGTCCAACTGGACTTGCAGGATCTCCTGGTCATCCTAGTCCCTCCAGTTTATGGGATATAACGAGAGAGAGAGAGAGAGAGAGAGAGAGAGAGAGAGAGAGGAGAGAGAGAGAGAGAGAGAGACGCGGACGGGCATACAGAGCTGGATGAACGTTAGGGGTATAATGACAGTATAAACCACCTCGAACCAGATCTATTTAATGCGCAGTCTTTGTTCGAATCTCGCCTCTCGTTACAGTGGATTAGGCGACCTCGCCCACTATATATATATTTCTGAAGATAAAGAACTGGATGGATGGAATTGGCGAGGGGGCCATTTTCGGTCCCTGCATTACGCCGTATATAAAAGATAATCGACTGTAAAACCCTACCCCAAATATATTTCGGTCTGGGATGAAAGGGAAGAAAATGGCCCAGAAATTGTCCAGACAAGAAGAAAGTTTTAGACGATATTTTTTTGCAGTGAAATAAAAAAAGAATTGGCAAGAATATTTGATTAAAAATCGATACTTATTGTTTTCATCGTTACATTTTATAAAAAAACTGCTCAGAATTCGGAGAAACCAAAGAAAAATATTTTTTTCAGAGAATAAATAATAATAAATCGATCAGAGAAAGAAGGACACCAACGACAAAAAATTTTCCGACCCAAAGATAAAAAAAAAAAACTAAAATCGTTGACATTAATCAAGAACCTAAGTACTCATCATTTTTACATAACAGAGGAAAATATTTAGACATCCTGAGCTAAAAAAAAAAAATAAATAACAAATATCAAGATAAATTATTCCAACCGAAATGTTTATTCAATAAATGTGAATGAAATTTTCCCGAGCTCCGGCTGAATAAGTTACGAGGACTCTCTCTCTCTCTCTCTCTCTCTCTCTCTCTCTCTCTCTCTCTCTCTCTCAGGCGACATTAATCCTTCGCCTTTGTAGATCGTATAAAAACAAAAATCTATATTTCATCTTTTCTCAGTTACGTTGAATTACATTCATGGTATTGCCATGAATTAATACGGGAAAAATACCCTTACGTCTGGCTAGTTTTCTAAGGATAGGAAAATAATAAATATTAAGGTTGACTTATCACACACGCCACAATACTAATTTGACCCCCCCCCCAGTAGGGGGTTACTGCCGTCAGCGCACCTCACGTGGCGCACTGTGGGCATTAGCAAAGGCTCCTAGCTACATCCACTTTTTAACATTTTACTTTACCTCCAATATAATTTCTTTTCTTCAATACTGCTGTCCAACACCTCTAACTGTTACTTCTTGTGCAACTCTGGGGTTTTCTCCCAATTCCACCTTCAGATCCTTGTACTTCATTTTCTTTATTTTCTAGGTCTCTTTGTACCGCTGTCCAACCACTCTAACTCCCTTTAGTCACTGTCTTCAGCGCTGAATGGCAGAACGTGCCCCAGTGGTTAGCTTGACAGCCTAAATTTTATAAATAAAATCAACTAAAATAACCCACATAATAATAATAATAATAATAATAATAATAATAATAATAATAATAATTATTATTATTATTATTATTATTATTATTATTATTATATTATATTATTATTATTATTATTATTATTAAATCCATAAAGACAGCTATCAAGAGCCAGTTTATCTCTCATTATTAATCCCTTTGATTGACAATGAGAGATGAATGGGCTCTCACAATTTCACTATATACATTTTAAATTTATGTTGACAAAATTATTGTTACAGGCGCCAGAAAAAACAAAGCGACAACGATGGACCTTTTTATCTTCATGTATAATTAAGTCATTCACTATGCACAGAATTCTACTAGTTGAGCTTCTAAGCCCACCTATGGCGGCAAAAGATTAATCGACACGGAAAGAAGTTCAAGCACTAAAGAAGAGAATGGCAGATTGGCGCATCAAGTGAAAGACAATTATTATTATTATTATTATTATTATTATTATTATTATTATTATTATTATTATTATTATTATTATTATTATCCCTGGCAAGACTGTCGTAGTAAACAATAAATCTACGTCTGACCACACACTTGTCACAGAGAGAGAGAGAGAGAGAGAGAGAGAGAGAGAGAGAGAGAGAGAGAGAGAGAGAGAGAGAGAGCTTAAGCTCCCGTGAAAAGAATGGCAGACAGGAAGGTCAAATGAAAGACTATTATTATTATTATTATTATTATTATTATTATTATTATTATTATTATTATTATTATTATTATTATTATTGGAGAAACGAGTCCACAGTTATGTATGGGTAAAAATATATTTACAAACAAATAATTATTATTATTATTATTATTATTATTATTATTATTATTATTATTATTATTATTATTACCCAAGGCAAGACTCCTGTAAGTCAACAATAAATCTACGTCTGACCACGAAAATGTCGCAAAGCGAGAGAGAGAGAGAGAGAGAGAGAGAGAGAGAGAGAGAGAGAGAGAGAGAGAGAAGCGCCTGTTCCCTTAGATATGTAACGAGGTGTAAAAACCCAAATGACATAAAAACAAAGAGAAGAATTAGTGTCGGTTCGAGTGTCGAGGACGATTGCCGAGACGTGAGTCGACCAAGTGTGGGATATTGTGACGATAATGTTCTTTGTTAGAGGAAAACGAGGCCCCGCAAGCTATTTGGTCAGTTCAAGAGGAAAAAGCTGTTTATTCGACGGTTTGTTTTCTCCGTCTGTCCGTCTGGTATTCGCTCTGTGATCGTTACGATGAAGTTATTTGGAAGTGAATATAAAGGTTTAGCAGTACATGCGACTTAGTTGCAATGTATTTGAGAGAGGGCTCTTTGTCACATACACAAATATTAATTAAAAATATGTAAACAAATCAATAAAAAGCTGGTACTCGATAACCATGAGATTTTTCACGAAAAAAATAACTGGAAATTAATTATTGTTCTTATAACAAAAACTCATACAATTTCTGAGAAAATTTAACAGATCTGCCTTTCGTTCCTTCAAGTAATCAAATAAATAACAATAAATAAAAATGAAGATAAAAATGGCGAGGAGTGAACATTCTTACATCTCTGTTTTTGTAAGACACTGACATATACATATAAGTATGTGTGTGTGTGTGGGTGTGTGTGTGTGTGTGTGTGGGTGTGTATATATATACATATATATATGTATATGTATATATAAATATATATGTACATATGTATATTTGTGTATAGATATTATTTATATATACATATATATATATATATATATATATATATATATATACATATATGCATGTTTACACTATCAAAATACAAAAACACAAAATACGTATTACTCCGAGTATACAATATATAATCATCCTGCCAAACACAGGGCAAAACCACTTTCATAAAAAAACCCACCCGAGATAAAAAAAAAAAAACTTGAACCTTCAATTCTGAATTAAATTAAATCATTACGAAAAACGATAGAAGCCATTAACTTGATGACGACGCCATGTAAAACCCGGCGTGTAATTGAAAATCCGACTCCGTTAATAAAATATCGTATAAAATATCGCATAAAACAGCCTGCAATTAAAATATCTCTCCGGACCATTATTCTGCGAACGAAAACGCGAATTTCCGCCGACCTTCTTTTTTTTTTTTTATTCTTTTTTTTTTTTTGCTTTTACTGTTTTTGGGCAAGGTTTATTATAAGATTCAGCCGGATTTATGAGTAATCAAAACCGGCCTTTTGCAATAAAAGGAATGATTGTTTGAAACAGGTTTCTTTTTGCTTTTTTGTTTGCTTTTGTTTTTATTTTGCAAATTGCCTTTTTTTTTTCTTTCTGCAATTGCGTATGACATATTCTGCTTCGTTTCTCTTTTTCGAAATAGGCTGCAACTCACTGACAGGCTGGAAATGTTCCAGTCACAAAGTACAAAGTATCTTTCAGGAGAACAAAACTGAGTAACCTTTGAATTGAGTCGAAAATTGATAAAACAGTTTCGTTTCCTATGAATTAATATAGACGCCTTTGTCACGGCTGCCTTTACGTTAACATTATCAATGGAAATACTTTTGATAACTGTGTATAGTTTTGCTGAACCAATATAGTCAACTTTACAAGAGCAATTTCGAAATTAGAAGCGTTTTGCCGAATTAAAATCGTCATATTTATAATATGACGGTATCGTTTTACAGCAGCATAGCAAGTTTTGGATATGATATTGTAGATTGAATATGTTTATTAAACGTTATAAGTAATATCTATATCTATATCTATATATCTATATATATATATATATATATATATATATATATATATATATATATATATATATATATATATATATATATATATAATATATATATTCAATACAATTTATATATCTATATATATACATGTGTAATGTATGTATATATATATATATATATATATATACATATATATATATATATATATATATATATATATATATATATATATATATATATATATATATATATATATATATATTTATATGTATATATATGTATGTATGCATATATATGTATATATACATATGACTGTGAAATATTTTGTTAAAACAGAAATCCATCTAATAAAAGCAGCCCACAAAAACGCCAAAATGTAGAAAGTTTTTAATGCTATAATTTCGGATAACAAATTACAGCATTAACTTTCAACATTTGGGCGTTTTTATGGGTTCCTTTTATTATAATTATATATGTATATATGTATATATATATATATATATATATATATATATATATATATATATATATATATATTATTATATATATAACATATATATACATTATACACATATATATATATATATTTATATAATATACACATACATATATCCATATACATTTCTGTGTGTGTGTGTGTGTGTGTGTGTGTGTGTTTCCTGCGTGTGCTAGTGAGTGTGAGAACAGACGGTCATCAAAGACCAGCTCATGTGAACTCAATGACAGTCGGTAATAGCGCGACTGTTTCCACAGCACCAAAAACAGAAGTAGGACTGCGCTGTTTTAAACGCTGAGCAAAATACGGCAACAGAAATAGTTTTTATTCTTTGAAAAATAAGTACCAGCAATGCATTTCCAAGCCTGCAATTTTATTTCCATGTGGCTGGCTGTATAGCTGCATTACTTTTTCGCTTGCTCTGAACTATGCTAGCTTTTCCTACCTGACCTATGTTCATTTGTAAATGACCTAACGAAATTTCATTATCATCTAGACAGAGGAGGGAATATATACAATTTAGGCTATATGCCAAGCGCTGGGACCTATGAGGTCATTCAGCGCTGAAAGGAAAATTGAGAGTTAAGAGGTTTAAAAGGCGTAACGGGAGGAAAACCTCGCAGTTGCATTATGAAACAGCTGTTGGGAAAGGATGGAAAGCAAGGTGGAAGAAAGAATATGAATGGAGGTACAGTAAAAGTAATTAAAAGGGTTGCAGCTAGGGGGCCGAAGCGACGCCGCAAAGAACCTTAAGTAATGCCTACAGTGCGCCGCGTGAAGTGCACTGACATCGTTATCATTATATTTAATATGCGTCTATATTATCTGCTAATTTACTTATACTTGAGCAATCTGCGTCTTTCCTCCTGAACTACTTGTTTAATTCGTATCTAAACAATCTTTAAGCTCTTCGTTGAGTGAGTCGGTAGAGCTGTGGGCTAGCACTCGCTAAGCCCGAGTTCGAGTCTCCGGCCGGCTAATGAAGAGTTAGAGGAATTTATTTCTGGGGATAGAAATTCATTTCTCGCTATAATGTGGTTCGGATTCCACAATAAGCTGTAGGTCCCGTTGCTAAGTAACCAATTGGTTCTTAGCCACGTTAAATAAGTCTAATCCTTCGGGCCAGCCCTAGGAGAGCTGTTAATCAGCTCAGTGGTCTGGTTAAACTAAGGTATACTTACTTAAACAATCTTCTTGTTTAGTCCCACTGTAATATCTTTTATATTGTCCTATCTCTCTGTATAATAAGGAGATTTCAGATCATAATAAAATTAACTGAAATCAGAACGAAAATATATTTTCCTTTAATGACAGACGTAATGCTCCGACATCCGTGAAACCACAAATGTTGGTGCTTTGCTTTCGTGGGTATGGAATGGAAAGGGAGATGACTGCAAAAATAAATTAATTGGCCCACAAAATCTTGAATTAAACTGAACAAAAATAGATAACAATAAAGCCTCGAACATCTTAATAAGTAAAAATTACAAAAAAAAAAAGCATAAATACGTTACAGAGCTCCAAAACTAAACCCAAAAAATTAAAAAATCGACGAAAAATCCCATAAAACGAATTAAGTAAAATTAATAGGCCTCCTGTACCTCAAGCATCTGAGCAATCCGAAAACAAATAAATACAAGTTAAAAAATCCTCCGGCGCAATCGAGTTTTCTATACAGCGTATGAAACGCTCAGCCGCGGCCCATGAAACTTTTCCCAGTGGTGGTCTGTGTTGTTGGCACCTATAGCGGTGCCAGACACACGATCATGGCTAACTTTAACCTTAAATAAAATAAAACTACTGAGGCTAAAGGGCTGCAATTTGGTATGTTTGATGATTGAAGGGTGGATGATCAACATACCAATTTGCAGCCCTCTAGCCTAAATAGTTTTTAAGATGTGAGGGCGGACAGAAAAAGTGCGGACGGACAGACAAATAGCCATCTCAATAGTTTCCTTTTACAGAAAACTAAAAATAACGGAACTCAAAGAAAAAATCTATTTATGAAATAAGAACTAAAAATATAACTATAAAAAAACAAGAACTGAATAAATACATAAGTATAAAAAACAAGAACTACTACAAAATAAAAACAAATAAATAAATACACCGTCCCCGAATTAAATAAAACATGGGCGCCACTTTCTGAATGGAGAGTCATCCAATAGCGTTAGGTCGTTTTAACTAAATTCGAAGAGACCATTGGTATCAGCACCGGTGGACACGAAGGGAAAGAAAGGAGGGATGTCCACTGAGGGGACACGAGAGAGAGAGAGAGAGAGAGAGAGAGAGAGAGAGAGAGAGAGAGAGAGAGAGAGAGAGAGAAACTGCAACCGTGAAGAGGCGTTGCAAGAACTGTGTCAATCTAAATTATTAAAAACGGAAAATACATCAAAATTTCCACATACGATAAGTAACAGAGAGAGAGAGAGAGAGAGAGAGAGAGAGAGAGAGAGAGAGAGAGAGAGAGAGAGAGAGAGAGAGAGAGAATTTCAACTGTGAAGAAGCGTTGCAAGAGCTGTATCTACTTAAATCATTCAAAAGATAAAATGCTTTAAAATTTCCACTTCCGAAGATTTCTACATCATTTCACGATAAGCAAGAGAGAGAGAGAGAGAGAGAGAGAGAGAGAGAGAGAGAGAGAGAGAGAGAGAGAGAGAGAGAGTTTCAACCTTGATGATGCGTTGCAAACAACTATATATATCTATTTAAATCTATTAAAACATTAAATACTTAATATTTCCACTTACGATCATTTCTACATCATTTCAAGGTAAGTAATAGA
>NC_089791.1:25765887-25958387 GCF_040412425.1 Macrobrachium rosenbergii | reverse complement strand
TTAAAAGGAATATTTTCACAGCACACAATTATCCCATGTATATGGCATGAGCCGAAATAAAGATATTATTATTATTATTATTATTATTATTATTATTATTATTATTATTATTATTATTATTATTATTATTATTATGCCTTTGAACATATCTAAAGCGAGTCACGGAAAAGGAAAAATACTTCAAGGGTTCGTGAATAGGGAAATATTGATAGTACACTGAATGACGTTGATAAATATCGAGGAAGTGAACTCTATAGACTCGATGTGAAGTTACACGCTTAATAAAAATTCACGTCCCAGAAGATCTTAGCCGTCAGAGACTGAATTTTGTTCACGTCACATAAGATCTGAATTGTCACAGCTTTAATATAATTCACGTCATATCAGATCTTAACTGTCACAGATTTAATATAATTCACGCCATACCGGATCTTATCTGTTAAAGATTTAATATCATTCACGCCATATCGGATCTTAACTGTAACAGATTTAATATAATTCATCCCATATCGGATCTTAACTGTCACAGATTTAATACAATGCATCGCCATATCGGATCTTAACTGTCACAGATTTAATATAATTCATCCATATCGGATCTTAACTGTCACAGATTTAATATAATTCATCCATATCGGATCTTAACTGTCACAGATTTAATATAATTCATCCCATATCGGATCTTAACTGTCACAGATTTAATATAATTCATCCCATATCGGATCTTAACTGTCACAGATTTAATATAATTCATCGCCATATCAGATCTTAACTGTCACAGATTTAATATAATTCATCCCATATCAGATCTTAACTGTCACAGATTTAATATAATTCATCCCCATATCAGATCTTAACTGTCACAGATTTAATATAATTCATCCCATATCGGATCTTAACTGTCACAGATTTAATATAATTCATCCCATATCGGATCTTAACTGTCACAGATTTAATATAATTCATCCCATATCGGATCTTAACTGTAACAGATTTAATATAATTCATCCATATCGGATCTTAACTGTAACAGATTTAATATAATTCATCCCATATCGGATCTTTAACTGTAACAGATTTAATATAATTCATCCCATATCGGATCTTAACTGTAACAGATTTAATATAATTCATCCCATATCGGATCTTAACTGTAACAGATTTAATATAATTCATCCATATCGGATCTTAACTGTCACAGATTTAATATAATTCATCCCATATCGGATCTTAACTGTAACAGATTTAATATAATTCATCCCATATCGGATCTTAACTGTCACAGATTTAATATAATTCATCCCGTATCGGATCTTAACTGTCACAGATTTAATATAATTCATCCCATATCGGATCTTAACTGTCACAGATTTAATATAATTCATCCCATATCGGATCTTAACTGTAACAGATTTAATATAATTCATCCCATATCGGATCTTAACTGTCACAGATTTAATATAATTCATCCCATATCGGATCTTAACTGTCACAGATTTAATATAATTCATCCCATATCGGATCTTAACTGTCACAGATTTAATATAATTCATCCCATATCGGATCTTAACTGTAACAGATTTAATATAATTCATCCCATATCGGATCTTAACTGCCACAGATTTAATACAATTCACGCCATATCAGATCTTAACTGTCACAGATTTAATATAATTCATCCCATATCGGATCTTAACTGCCACAGATTTAATACAATTCACGCCATATCAGATCTTAACTGTAACAGATTTAATATAATTCATCCCATATCGGATCTTAACTGCCACAGATTTAATACAATTCACGCCATATCAGATCTTAACTGTCACAGATTTAATATAATTCACGCTCACGCCATAACAATTTTAAATGTCACAGATTTAATATAATTCACGCTCACGCCATACCAATTTTAAATGTCACAGATTTAATACAATTCACGCCATATCAGATCTTAACTGTCACAGATTTAATATAATTCACGCCATACCAGATCTTAACTGTCACAGATTTAATACAATTCACGCCATATCAGATCTTAACTCTCACAGATTTAATATAATGCACGCCACATCAGATCTTAACTGTCACAGATTTAATATAATTCACGCCATATCGGATCTTAACTGTAACAGATTTAATATAATTCACGCCATATGAGATCCTAACTGTCACATATTTAATATAATCACGTCATACAAGATCTTAGCTATCACAAACTCAATATAATTCACATCATATAAGATCTTAACTGCATGGCATCACTCGCACACGGTGGTGACGTATTCGAAACTGAAAAATACTTGGAAATTCTTTTATAAATAACTGGAAAATTTTTCATGACTAATTGAAAATATTTTTATGAACACTTAGAAATTCTTTTATGAATTGGAAATTATTTTTAGAATTGGAAATTCTTTTATGAGTAATTCTAATTACTGTATAAATAACTGGAATAACTTTTGTGAATAAATTGGGAATTCTTTTATAAATAATTGGCAATTCTTTTATAACTGGAAATGCTTCTATAAATAATCGCTAATTTTTTTTATGAATAATTGTAATGGCCACAACAATACCCAAGCATCGCTACTTCAGTATTTCAGTTGTTGGAAACGGTCAAATAAATATACTTTTTAAATATTTTTTCATTAGGTTAAATATGGTTAAATTGATGGCAATTTAACCTTTTCGTGAGCCGGTTCTAAAACAAACGTCATCTACAGTCTGTGTTTGTGCCTGCGTATGTATGCAAGTGTATGAAAAAACAAGCGTATGTATGTAAGTGTATGAAAAAACAAGCGCATTATGAGTGTATGAAAAAACAAGTGTATGTATGTCAGTGTACGAAAAACAAGCGTATGTATGCAAGTGTACGAAAAAAAGCGTATGTATGTAAGTGTATGAAAAAAGCGTATGTATGCAAGTGTACGAAAAAACAAGCGCATATATGTAAGTGTATGAAAAACAAGCGTATGTATGCAAGTGTATGAAAAATACGTGAAAAACAAGCGTATTTATCAAGTGCAAGAAAAAACAAGCGTATGTATGTAAGTGTATGAAAAAAGCGTATGTATGTAAGTGTATGAAAAAAACCGTATGTATGCAAGTGTACGAAAAAAACAAGTGCAGGTATGTAAGTGTATGAAAAAACAAGCGTATGTATGCAAGTGTATGAAAAAAACAAGTGCAGGTATGTAAGTATATGAAAAAACAAGCGTATGTATGTAAGTGTATGAAAAAAGCGTGTGTATATATGTAAGTGTATGAAAAAAGCGTATGTATATAAGTGTATGAAAAAACAAGCGTATGTATTAAGTGTATGAAAAACAAGCGAATGTAGGTAAGTGTATGAAAAAACAAGCATATGTAAGTATATGAAAAAAACAAGTGTATGTATGTAAGTGTATAAAAAACAAGCGTATGTATGTAAGTGTATGAAAAAACAAGAGTATATATGTGAGTGTATGAAAAAAAGCGTATGTATGTAAGTGTATGAAAAACAAGCATATGTACGTAAGTGAATGAAAAAACAAGCGTATGTATGTAATTGTATAAAAAAACAAAAGTCTTCTTGATAAACGACGACTTTCCATCACGGTTATTTTCGGTCTTGCTTTTGTTAGCATTTTTATTCGCGGCGGCGACGGAACAAAGGAATAATAGATGAAGGCTATATCCCAGTACAACGGAGTTTATTCTAGGACGCGTTGTAACGGCTAAAGCGAATTTTTAGGTGTCTTCACGCTCAATCCATATTTGTGCCGTTTCAAAAAAATTTTTTTGGTTTGACGGTTACATCGTAATATCGGACGGAGCCAAAGTCGCACGATATGTGAGTTGAGGTGGTTACATGGATAACTTAATTATACATACATACATACATTCATACATACATACATACATACATATATATACACTATATAAGTACATATATAATTATATATGTACATATGTTATACATATATATGTATATATAAATATATATATTTATACATATATATATGTTATACATATATATATATATATTATATATGCATAGGTATGTTATACATATATATATATATATATATATATATATATAAAAAATAAAAATAAAAATAAAAATACTAAAACTAAAATAAAATACAAAAATAAAATAAAAATACTAAAAATAAATAGTAAAAGTAAATACGTATATATATATATATATATATATATATATATATATATATATATATATATATATATATACATACGAGTATATGAGGGAAAATCGTTAGCCATGCCCAATACTTAAACCGCTCAAGTTTCACAAAGGCGAGGAAGGCTATTCACTTCAACATTACAATTAATTAGGAGGTGAAACTCAATACGAGTAATAATTATATAAAAGCTTCACTCGTGGAAAGTGGCTTTACGGAATAAGGTACAGAATACCCTCAAATGTTACATTCATAAACTGTAAATGCTCAACTTCTGAATATGACTTCAAAACAAAATACTAAAACGCATTTAATCACTTCGATCTGAAGAAAAATGAAATAAAAAAATTAGATAAAATAACACGTGGAGGAACACTTAAGTAACTCACTTGAAGATAAAAAATCGTAAAAAAATGTCAAGACTTTGAAACCCACAAATCTCTTGAGTATGTCATTTATATTTTTTTTTACTAGCGCTGCCACTTGCTAAAGTTATCTCTATTAGCTTTATCATACAAAGCTAAAGTACAGCTCAAGGCTCCGATATCTAGTGCAAGCAAGCAATTCTTGATCGGTCAAAGTATTTTTTTATTGGACACTGTATCTTAGCACGATTGCAAAATCCCGACCACACATTTTGGCTTCATTATTATTATTATTATTATTATTATTATTATTATTATTATTATTATTATTGATTATTATTATTGAAATTATTATTATTATGATTATTATTAATTTATCTTGTATAAGATAAATATGCGAATTTATTATTATTATTAAATTATTATTATTATTATTATTATTATTATTATTATTATTCAGGAGATGAACCTCATTCATATGGAAACAAGCCTGAAGGGGTAACTGACTTGAAATTCAAGCATGCACAGAATATGACGTTCATTTGAAATTAATTACAAAAGATAATAGGAAGTACAGAAATCAGGAATTATAACCTCTGACAAATACACGCTTAGCAGTTTATGTATGACTGAATTACATCCTTTGGAAGTCGGATGCACTGATGAATTATAACGTTTTGACCACGTGCATGCTGAGTGATTATAACTTCTCGAATATAAATGTACTGAGAAATTATGGCGTCGAGCTATAGGGCGCATCTTTGGCCTACACACGCACGAAGCATTTCAAATCTTCAAGCGAAATATGTGGGCTACAAACCATAAAAGAAAGAAAAAATTAGGAGAATATTAATCATGCCCTGACGACCACATTTTTCACAGACGGAAAGAGGGCAAGACGCTCCCATTCGAGTGACTGCAAACGAAAAATTTATATACTTTCGTTCCAAGCACTTGCTGTTTAATGACCGCCATTATAAAGCAATTACCCTGACTATAACAGGGCTTAATTACAATCATAGCACACATGACTTGGACCACGATGCGTTCATGGCCCACGTTAAGTAATTTATACATTTTCATTGTTTTCCTATTTTTGAGAGAGCGTCATATTACGAAACGGGACCATGACAATTTTCTTATTACCCCGTAGGGAGGATTGTGCTGTCAGTGCACCTCTTGCGATGCACTGTAGACATTGCTTAAGGTTCTTTGCAGCAACCCTTCGAACCCCCTACCTGTAACCCCTTTCATTCCTTTTACTGTACCTCTGTTCGTATGATCTATCTTCCGTCTTACTTCCCACCCTCTCCTAACAACTGTTTCACAGTGCAACTGCGAGGTTTTCCTCCTGTTACACCTATAAAACCTTGTTACATAGTGCAACTGCCAGGTTTTCCTTCTGTTACCCCTATAAAACCTTGTTACATAGTGCAACTGCCAGGTTTTCCTCCTGTTACCCCTATAAAACCTGGTTACATAGTGCAACTGCAAGGTTTTCCTCCTGTTACACCTATAAAACCTTGTTACATAGTGCAACTGCAAGGTTTTCCTCCTGTTACCCCTATAAAACCTTGTTACATAGTGCAACTGCAAGGTTTTCCTCCTGTTACACCTATAAAACCTTGTTACATAGTGCAACTGCAAGGTTTTCCTCCTGTTACACCTATGAAACCTTGTTACATAGTGCAACTGCAAGGTTTTCTCCTGTTACACCTATAAAACCTTGTTACATAGTGCATGCAAGGTTTTCCTCTTGTTAACCTATAAAACCTTGTTACAAAGTGAAACTTTTTCCTCCTGTTACCCCTATAAAACCTTTGTTACATAGTTTCCTCCTGCAACCTGGTTACATAGTGCAACTGCAAGTTTTCCTCCTGTTACACCTATAAAACCTTGTTACATAGTGCAACTGCAAGGTTTTCTCCTGTTACCTATAAAACCTTGTTACATAGTGCAACTGCAAGGTTTTCCTCCTGTTACACCTATAAAACCTTGTTACATAGTGCAACTGCAAGGTTTTCCTCCTGTTACACCTATAAAACCTTGTTACATAGTGCAACTGCAAGGTTTTCCTCCTGTTACACCTATAAAACCTTGTTACATAGTGCAACTGCAAGGTTTTCCTCTTGTTACACCTATAAAACCTTGTTACAAAGTGAAACTGCGAGGTTTTCCTCCTGTTACACCTATAAAACCTTGTTACAAAGTGCAACTGCAAGGTTTTTCCTGTTACACCATAAAACCTGTTACACAACTATTTTCCTCTCAGCCTCACGCAAAAAACCTTGTTACATAGTGCAACTGCAAGGTTTTCCTCTTGTTACACCTATAAAACCTTGTTACAAGTGCAACTGCAACAACTGCAAGGTTTTCCTCCTGTTACACCTAAAAACTTGTTACACCTATTTTCCTCTTGTTAAAACCTTGTTACAAAGTGCAACTGCGAGGTTTTCCTCCTGTTACACCTATAAAACCTTGTTACAAAGTGCAACTGCAAGGTTTTCCTCTTGTTACACCTATAAAACCGTTACAAAGTGCCACTGCAAGGTTTTCCTCTTGTTACACCTATAAAACCTTGTTACAAAGTGCAACTGCAAGGTTTTCCTCCTGTTACACCTATAAAACCTTGTTACAAATTGCAACTGCGAGGTTTTCCTCTTGTTACACCTATAAAACCTTGTTACAAAGCGCCACTGCAAGGTTTTCCTCTTGTTACACCTATAAAACCGTTACAAAGTGCCACTGCAAGGTTTTCCTCTTGTTACACCTATAAAACCTTGTTACAAAGTGCAACTGCAAGGTTTTCCTCCTGTTACACCTATAAAACCTTGTTACATAGTGCAACTGCAAGGTTTTCCTCCTGTTACACCCACAAAACCTTGTTACAAAGTGCAGCTGCAAGGTTTTCCTTCTGTTACACCTATAAAACCTTGTTACATAGTGCAACTGCAAGGTTTTCCTCCTGTTACACCTATAAAACCTTGTTACAAAGTGCAACTGCAATGTTTTCCTCCTGTTACACCTATAAAACCTTGTTACAAAGTGCAACTGCAAGGTTTTCCTCCTGTTACCCCTATAAAACCTTGTAACAAAGTGCAGCTGCGAGGTTTTCCTCCTGTTACATATATAAAACCTTGTTACAAAGTGCAACTGCGAGGTTTTCCTCCTGTTACACCCACAAAACCTTGTTACAAAGTGCAACTGCAAGGTTTTCCTCCTGTTACACCTATAAAACCTTGTTACAAAGTGCAGCTGCAAGGTTTTCCTTCTGTTACACCTATAAAACCTTGTTACAAAGTGCAACTGCAAGGGTTTCCTCCTGTTACACCTATAAAACCTTGTTACAAAGTGCAACTGCAAGGTTTTCCTCCTGTTACACCTATAAAACCTTGTTACAAAGTGCAACTGCAAGGTTTTCCTCCTGTTACACCTATAAAACCTTGTTACAAAGTGCAACTGCAAGGTTTTCCTCCTGTTACACTCCACAAAATCTTGTTACAAAGTGCAACTGCAAGGTTTTCCTCCTGTTACACCTATAAAACCTTGTTACATAGTGCAAAAGGTTTTTTCCTCTTGTTACACCTATAAAACCTTGTTACAAAAGTGCAACTGCAAGGTTTTCCTCCCTTGTTACACCTATAAAACCTTGTTACAAAGTGCAACTGCAAGGTTTTCCTCCTGTTAACCTATAAAACCTTGTTACAAAGTGCAACTGCAAGGTTTTCCTCTTGTTACACCTATAAAACCTTGTTACAAATTGCAACTGCAAGGTTTTCCTCCTGTTACACCTATAAAACCTTGTTACAAAGTGCAACTGCAAGGTTTTCCTCCTGTTACACCTATAAAACCTTGTTACAAAGTGCAACTGCAAGGTTTTCCTCCTGCTACACCTATAAAACCTTGTTACAAAGTGCAACTGCAAGGTTTTCCTCCTGTTACACCTTTAAAACCTTTTTATTCTCAGTTTCCCATTCAGCGCTGGCTTTTGGCTTAAATCCTGTATTCAAATTCACATTTTTTGTTATTATTTTTTGTTTACCTTTTTTGACAGGGTGTGGCTAAACTAACCCAGGCAAAATGAGTGATATTGTAGCCAAGCAGCAGCGTTCCATTCTAAACACGTGACCTGAATTCTAAATGACTGGTATTTTGTGACAAACAATTACCGTATCAGTGTCTGAATTTGAATGACCCTCTCTCTCTCTCTCTTCTAAATGACTGGTATTGTGTGACAAACATTTACAGTGTCAGTGTTTAAATTTGAGTGGTCCCCCTTCTCTCTCTCTCTCTCTCTCTCTCTCTCTCTCTCTCTCTCTCTCTCTCTCTCTCTCTCTGTGCCCCTGTTTGTGGCGGAGGAAATGGAGCTTTGATGTCATAAACGACAATAATCTCTCTCTCTCTCTGCCAATGTTTGTGGTATTGTGGTGCAGGGAATGGAGCTTTAGTGTTAAAAATTACAACAATCCCTCTCTCTCTCTCTCTCTCAAGAAAAGTCATTATTGAATTATAAATCGCCACTTTCATACATTCTCACACAGGAACAGTGCTGGACGTGAGTTGTAATCTCTCTCTCTCTCTCTCTCTCTCTCTCTCTCTCTCTCTCTCTCTCTCTCTCTCCTCCTCCTCCTCCTCCTCCTCCTCCCTAACACCCGCTCTCTCTCTCTCTCTCTCCCAAAATGCTAAAATGTTTTCACTGCTATAAAAAAATCATCCACGCCCAACTCGGACGCAAAGCTGCAGTTGCTCTCCCTAAAAGCATATCGGTTGATGAAATGTTGTTAGCGGGATGGAAATAGCACGAGTTTAAAAGGACATGTACCTGCAAATAGCATGCAATCATCGAAATGTCTTTGCGTATATACGCAAATTGCAAGGAATATAGAGTATCGCGTTGAACACTGACCCGCCATCCATTGCAATGCCATATATATATATATATAAGATAAGATATATATATATATATATATATATATATATATATATATATATATATATATATATATATATATATATATATATATATATATAAAGCTTTCTGCTTCCTCTCCTGCTGTTTCTTAGGAAGACATTCCCGAATGAATGCAATAACACTGATATTTACTCACGAGAATTACGCTCATTTAAAAAAATATATTTGTTTTAAGTACCAAATATTAAACTAGCCGCAATACGGTTAAAGTCTCAATTTGTGAAGTTTCGTAACACTGGACCAATTATTACTTTAAAAAGTGACCACTATGAACATCAGACCCACTGGTATAAGGCTCTCATGACCAACTGGGGGAACTGACTCAAAAATTCCTGGCATCGAACCAACGTGTGGAATAATAATAATAATAATAATAATAATAATAATAATAATAATAATAATAATAATAATAATAATAATAATAATAATAATAATAATAAGGTTGCTAGTATATGTTCAGGAACATATGCTAGCAACAATTATTATTATTATTATTATTATTATTATTATTATTATTATTATTATTATTATTATTATTATTATTCAGAAGATAAACTCCTATTCATATGGAATAAGCCTGCAGGGGCCACTAACAGCTCTTCGTTGGGTGAGTCGGTAAAGCTGCGGACTGTCACTCGATGGGCCGGAGTTCAATTCCCCGGCCGGCTGATGAAGAGTTAGAGGAATTTATTTCTGGTGATAGAAATTCATTTCTCGCTATAATGTGGTTCGGATTCCACAATACGCTGTAGGTCCCGTTGCTAAGTAACCAATTGGTTCTTAGTCACGTAAAATAAGTCTAATCCTTCGGGCCAGCCCTAGGAGAGCTGTTAATCAGCTCAGTGGTCTGGTTAAACTAAGGTATACTTAACTTAGGGGCCACTAACTTGAAAATCAACCTTACAAATAATATGTTCATTTTATAGACGTTACAGGAGATCGTAGGAAACAGAGAAATAGATCAGTTATTAGAAAAGGAAAAAAAGATAAATTAATAAATAAATAGTTAAAACCTGGAATTAATTATTAAAATACAAAGCGTATTGTTTTACGGTAGCAATGCACTGCAAAAGGAATGAAAGAGGTTGCAACTACTGGCCAAAGGGACGCCGCAAAGAACCTCAAGTAATGCCTGCAGTGCACCACGTGACGTGCACTGACGGCACTTCCCCCTATGGGGAGTTCTTGAATGAAAACCATAAAAACCATAATTTCGGGCGAGTCTGGTCCTACTTAACCAAACGTGGACAGAGGATGTTTCTACACTCAGGAATAATTCATTTCCCTAGATTCTACAACAGAATGACGCTAAAAACAACGCATAATTTTGCTCATTCTTACAGAATGACAAACAAGAAGACTAAAAGGATAAATTACGGTGCGAATCAAACACTTATCACAATAAAAAAAAAACACAAAACTTAATGATAAAATCTGCCAGTCAAACACATACCAAAATACAAAAACACATAATGATAAAACCCGTATGATAAAAAAAAAACGCCCCGTTAAAAACATACCTGCGTTCCCGCTGACAACGCTGGTGGCCGGGAAAGAGAAGTAAAAAAAAAGATTACTTCATCTTACAATGAAGAGCAAAATATACCAAGAATAGACTGGAAAGCGTGTCGTGCTTGCACAAGGCCGCGTTCTTCCCGCCTGAAAACTAAGAAGCTTAACCTTGGACGTCTCTGCATTTACATTTAAAATTACCACTAACCGCTGGCTGATAAGATGCGAGGCCATTAATATTTCATGTAACGTTTCGCATTAAAGTACGAAAATAATTTTCGGTTTCTTACAGAGTTTACGTGGGCAAACAGACTTAGAATGACTGACAAATTTATATATATATATATATATATATATATATATATATATATATATATATATATATATATATTTGTCGCTTATTCTAAGTTTTATATATATACTACTATAATATACGCATACACACACACACACACACACACACAGAGAGAGAGAGAGAGAGAGAGAGAGAGAGAGAGAGAGAGAGAGAGAGAGAGAGAGAGAGGTAACATCTGCTGATACCATTCAATTTATCAGCTAGCATTCTACAATAATGCTGCTGGGCCAATCTCCTGTAACCCCAACTGCAACCCACAAAAGTCAACTGACCTCCCAGCGTATACTTTACTCCATATGACAACAGAGAAACAATGGGTTTAACATAAAGTTCATTTATATATATTTTTCAGCTAATTCTATTTTCTGAAGAACACTTGACAAGACGCACCAGCTAATCTAACAATACCAAATATAAGAGTTTATTCCTCTACTCAGCTTGGGAACTTTCCTCCCGTCTTCCGTTTTCTTTCACTGTTATAACCTTCCATCCTTGTGATATTTTGCAACCATTTACTTATGGATTAAGCCGTCTCTTTCTCCTTCTCCCTTCCTCCCATTGTTCCTCTGGTACTGGGCTACATAAGAGCACTGGGGTCCACAGTCCCTCCAACAGAACTTAAGTAAGACAGGTTCACGTCAATTCTTGGATGGGTGACCAGCTATGTGATTCTCCTTGTCTTATCTGCGAGGCCATGGGCACAGGCTAGCGACAACGTGGATCAGGAAGTCAATCCCTGGAAACATAATACAGACCTTAGGTGTCTTATGTGAGTGGCAACAGGTCAAAAAGGGGCCCAGGGTGCCATCAGATAAAAAAATAAAAATAGAAAGTGTTATGTCAATCAGTACGGGCTGCCGTGAGAGGACTTATGACCTGTTTTGTAACAAATTATCACTCGACGAACTAACACGGCACAGTCTGGGTTACATATCACTGCAGCCATTATCAAGTTTCAAAGACATGATTAAGAAATGCAGGAAGGAATCAATATATTTTGATACGCCGCATTTAGTTCGAGTCTCCGGCCGGCTAATGAAGAGTTTGAGGAATTTATTTCTGGTGATAGAAATTCACTTCTCGCTATAATGTGGTTCGGATTCCACAATAATCTGTAGGTCCCGTTGCTAAGTAACCAATTGGTTCTTAGCCACGTTAAATAAGTCTAATCCTTCAGGCCAGGGTGAATGTCCAGAAGAACTCCGCATGCATAAAGTACCAAAATTAAAAGTAAAATGTAATATTTTTCATATTTAAAGCGTTTTAGGCCACTTCTTATGATGAGGAAACACCCACAATTTTGCCATATTAGCTATGGAGGGGTTGGGGAACAGGTATTGTCTAACCTTATAAGTCAAAAATCGAAAATCATTCGATGGGGAACTAGTTTTTCTGAGAAACATTACACTCTTTCTGTTAAAAAAACCTCATTTTCGAACTAACTCCAGTAAGATCAAGTACACGAAGTGCTACTGGATGCAAACAAACGACTTAGAAAATTTTCGAGGATGCCGATTAGATAATCATTAATATCTCGGATATGGTGAATCTCCTCATAAAGTATTCAGAGACAAAGTTTTATTATTTTATAATGTGAAAATTATAATGTGACCTATTTTCTTATATCTCACCGCGGAGTTGTTCTGGACATTGACCCATGCCAGCCCTAGGAGAGCTGTTAATCAGCTCAGTGGTCAGGTAAAACTAAGGTATATTTAACGCCGCATTTAACCCTTTCATTTTTCATACTGCAAAAACTTGCCTTCAAAACGAGATACCATATGAAATGATAGATGTCAATATAGCCTACTGCAGTTAACAGCGTTAAATTACAATTTTAATGTCATTCGTTTTAAGTAACACCAATATTTTTTTTATAATACTGAGGCTACTCAACGTTGCAAAGTGTTCAAGCGATGTTGCATTTGAGTTACAGATCAAAATTAAGGAAAATGCGATCATGAAAGAAAACGGACCCTACGGTAAAGAACCAGTGACTTAGCAACATAGGTTCCAAAATTCCCCCAAAATCTACGCCATCAAAAATTATAACGGTAAAGCAACGATTTCCACGACGTAAGTATAACAGCTAATCTAAAGTAACCTAACCTAAACCAGTGTAAGAACTTTTCCTTTCTATTTTACGTCTTCCATCTGGAACACAACTTTATTAGGCTAAAGATTTTTGGTGACCGTTCCACTAGGTATTTTCAATGAAAATCTCCGGAAGCTTTCAAAGAAAAATAATTCAAGCATTTCCGTAAAATGAAACATGGCCTTAATGGGGATGCAATTTCGACCCTAATGCTATAAATATCGACTAGTGTACGTAACGTACCGCGTCAGAAATGACAATAGATATTCAATTAATTTTATGAAAGCATCGCACATTTGTTATATATATATATATATATATATATATATATATATATATATATATATATATATATATATATATATATATATATATATATATGCCTCTTGTTATATGTACTTGATGTTCAGATCTAAGTAGCTATTTATATACATAAGAGGTCTTTTAAGAATGTATGTATATGCACACACATACTGTATACATATAACATACATATACATGTGTATACATACATTCTTAAAAGACCTCTTATGTATACAGATAGCTATTTAGAACTGAACACCAAGTACATATAACGAGACGCATACCAGCAACCGCAGAACACCCAAAGCGATGCAGCAATAAACGCCAGCGGCCAACAACCCCGGCAGCGCCCTCAATGAGGCGTAAATTCGACGCCCGCGTATTGGAACACGACAGGGGACCGCCCACACCATTGTCCGAGAAGCGAAGCACTGAAACGACAACGCGGGAGGATGTCGAAATAAATACTTATCTGGGACTCATTCGGTATTTCCTCATACTGCACTTTTATCTCGTCTCGATAGACGTGGGTGATGGAGACGGCGGCCTAATAGTAAGGTGACTTCTTTTGAGAAATACGTAGGAATTCGTCGTGAGTTTGGAATATTCCTTTTATAGGCTAATAAAATCGTCGGTTGCTTAGTGATCGTGTGGTATATAAAAGGAAGCAGCTTCGTGTTTAGTTCGTTTAAAAACTGTATTTTCATTATCTACAAACTGTTTTTCTTTGGCTGACGGGACTGGGCAAACTGGTATACCCTTACCAAGTTCTGCCCGAAGGGATAAGAGGAAAAGGATGATAAAGAGCAAGCGTAGCCCCAAGGATAGCAAGATTCTGCTTGATTAAAAGCCTATTCAGTCGTTTAAAATAAATTACCAAAATAAAAAAAGGACTCATGAATGTATATAATACAATTTCGAATACAGTACTATAACACTATAATTGGCGAACGTCACCAACCTTTCTATATCATTGATGACTTTGGGAACAAAAAAAAAATATCTATCTAAAAATAAAATGAAAATGGCTTCGAATTAATCATTTCCCCCTAGACCTACCCACAACCTGTCCTACATCTAACTTCTTGAGAGAAAAAATGTTATATATAATGTTCAAGTTGAAATTTTCAAGGTCACTGACGCCTAGAGAGAGAGAGAGAGAGAGAGAGAGAGAGAGAGAGAGAGAGAGAGAGAGAGAGAATTGCGACGTATAGCCTAAGACATTTTCACGTCAGTCATTCAGCACACACCAATCATTACATAACATGTAATTATTTCACCTTCTTAATCAAGTAGGTCCCGAGTCTGAAAGTTACTTCCGGCCAATCCGTCAAGTGGCCATGTTGATGGCGGGGAAACAGAGGCGGTGGGAGGGAGAGATAGGTCGGGGGGGCTGAAACGATAATTATAGGCACCTTACTTTACTATTTAAAATGGATTAAAATTGGGAAATGCTGACGTCATGTCCTCGTTAGAATTTTTTTCAAGGTCAAAGGAAATAAGTCAACATAGATTTCCAAACAAAACCTACGTTCGTTGCAATTCTAATTTGACCTTTCAAGCAAACCACATCTGCAATCACATTTCGAGCATCATGAAAGAACATTGACTAAAAAAAAAAAAACGGCTACAGTAAACTTACCAAATCCTTGACATTTAATACTTTATTACTATTCATAATGGCTTCAAAACTCAATAGCAGCGCTGCAGGTGTTTCACCCAAATGAATGAGAATGCTCGTTTTTCCAAACTTATTTATATCTACTTTTATAAGAGATTTGTGACAATGATCCTCTCAAATCATGTCACTTTTAACCGCTTTAGTACATCGTAAAAGTGTGCAAAAATTAATTCAATAATGATATTATTAGTCATGTTTTAACCAACAAGGATCTCATGGAGGCATGGCCAATCCTTCACTTTGTTATGAAACTATGAAATCTGAATGAATAACAAAAAATGTATAACGGTTGATTAGTTTCGATTAATCCGGAAAGGCATACTACAGATGAGAGGGCTTAGTGTCGACCCCGGTCTCTGAACCAACCAACAGAGACGACCTCAATCATAAGGACAGCTTTTTAACGCCGGAACACATGGTTTTAAACGCGAGTCTTCAGCAAATACTTTCAAGGCATTTCTTACAAAACGCATATCTCGAAGTATTTCCCGACATCATATCTGGAACTTCGACGTAATGGTAAAATCGTCCAAATAAAGAGAATGTAGGAAAGTTTTTCCATCATTATAGCTGTTCTCGTACACAGATTCTGCCTTCACGCAGGTTAATCTATCAAATAATACTATTCAGAGCTTGCAAGCAATCACGATTTGTCTGCGGTTATAACAGTCTTTCATGTCCACATCCCCTTCTTCACTAGCTAATAACCACTTCTCACTTGTTAAACAAAATCGCCTTCTTAACAAAACACTATCGTCAGGAAGACAAAAAAGTATGTTACTGGAACGGAACCCCGGGCTTGACTAATATGCTGGCAGATCTAAGCCGAGAACCAGATACCAGTTTACTGTTTAAATCTAAAAGTGTTATGTGTAACCCCAGGCAGTGAATCGACCATGAAAATTCTAATCTACTGAGGGAGGCTAAGCAATGAAGGTAATAGTTGCCAAATGTATTTTGTACACAACAGCGATCTAGAGTAAGCTAGCCTACAATATATACGACTGAGTTAGGTTAGGTTAACCTACATGCACGGTTTGTGTCACAACTACCGAGGGTCCATGTTGAAACTTTTAGATTAGTTTACGTCAGGCTGATGATATTACTAGTTCTAAACAAAATTATAATATTAATGTCAATATTAACTGTATCTTTTTGGCGATTTATCGGTTTTAAGGATATGACTTTCTTGGGCTAGGCTAATCGACATCATTTAAGACAATGATTTTTTTCTCGTTAATCGTTCTAGAGCCATTTGGTTTACCTAGTCATTATTTTCTCGATGAAGGTGGCTTTGTCCCTAAAACATATTTTGTCACCTATATTGCAGGTGTTGACATAAGCCAGCTCGATCAACAGCAACGTCTATCGTAATGAAAGTAAATTTAACGTGGCATACTAACAATCGTCATGGAGATTGCATTACGCCTAGACCTATAAAAACGCCGGCCTAAAATCCGAGGCCAAATCAGGTTGTTGATTTTTATGATAATTTTCTCGTCCACTTTCGTAACTCTTCCGTGGTTGAAGTGGATTATGTGAGAATAATAGTTTTTTTTTTTGGGGAGACTATGTTAAAATAAGCCTACCCACAATCCTCCATATTTACACGAAAAGTTGGAACGAAGCGAAACTATTTTCTTGTTTTAAGTCTAGTATCCGTAAATATTCTTTTGTGTAATGAAATTCTGTTCTGCAAAGAAGCTTGCTTAAAAACTCACTGCCTAATCTACCTGCAACCAGCCCTAGGCTAACATGGAAGACATCGTTCCAGCTAACTTTTCATAAACAAGTATATTGTAAAGGGCATTATAAACGACATTCTTAACTAAATAACTAAAAACAAAAATGTGTACTGTACCTGCATACCACCATAGCAACCATAAAACAGACAAAATGAGTTATCATACAAGGAAATGATACGGTTGCAGAAAAGTAAACAGTAACCACAGCTTGAGTTACCAATTCACAATGAATATGTTGCCTACCTCAATTCTCCTGATGCTGCTGTATATATACCGCCATGGGTATGTTATACACTGAACGCAAAGATAATTACGAGATCTACACACATCGAAAATGAATACACAAATTAATTAAAACGCGCTAGGCTGAATCACTAACCACCAACAAAACATGTTTACAGTTGACGTCGCCATCTTTGTTCGTTTGAGTTTAATTTTTTTAACTCGGCAGTGGCGCATATTTTGCAAAGAATAGTTAAGATGCTGGTTTATCTTGGCTGCTTTATTTTATAGTAGTCTACATTATGATAAGAATACACAATTAGCGGTGTAATTATGAATTATTCTTGAATGTTCTCATCTTTATCAGTATTAGATCGTTATCGAACGTCAGTATCCAACTATGATTTTCAGCTTGAACTCATAACATTATTTACCTGGTATGATTCCATTCACTATTATTGTCTCGTTAATGACGATCTGTAAGTGCTGTACATTCATATATATCTACATACTGTATGTATTCATGTAGGAGTGTGCCAGTATGTTTAGTACGGGAATAAAATTGTTAGTGATAGAATAATCTTTATTTTTAGAACGAGTAGACAGCACGCTGTTTCAGATCCCTTTGTAATAGCAGCTCAGAAACAGCTGTACGGTACATCAAGAATATGATAGTGATTTTAGGAACACGGCTGGTTTGTGAAAGGAAACCCATGTGTGGAGATAATAAAATGGAATCTATGACGTGTAAATGAAATACAATAATTTGTTTTATTATATGCCAGCTAGTATCTACTGTCAAATCATACTTCATGCAGTCACTGACTGATTCAGAACTGTTAAACCCACCTACCCCCTTTTGGAGTTCTTGATCTCACTGTGACCCACCGTTACAGTCATGGGCACGTTTGTTCCAACTGCCTTGGCATTCTTTGGCGACCAGTGGCCACCCATCCATGTAACGACCAACAGTATAGTGATGGTGTCAAATGTAGGTGTCAGACACGTTATAGTTTTTTAAAGCCTAGGATAAAGTTTCTTTAGACCTATTTTCAAGGCAGGTGCACTAAAACCATCACTTGTATCCGTGCTTGGGACCGGGATGTCTGTGTGAGAGACTTTTGCTTCATTTTACCGAGATGATTTTTCTAGAATTATTTCATTGACTAGATCTTGCGGAATAAAGGCCATTGGTTCCTCGTTGGGAGAGTGGGCACCGTTCTCGGCTTGCACTCTGCTGACCGCGAGTTCGAATCTCCGACCGACCAATGAAGAATAAGAGGAATTTATTTCTGGTGACACAAATTCATTTCTCGCTATAATGTGGTTCGGATTCCACAATAAGCTGTAGATCCCGTTGCTAGGTAACCAGTTGGTTCTTAGCCACGTAAAATAAATCTAATCCTTCGGGCCAGCCTTAGGAGAGCTGTTAATCAGCTCAGTGGTCTGGTTAAACTAAGATATACTTTTGCTCCTTCTGCCAGTGTAGGATGGTTCAATATAAGGCTTTTGTGGTAGTGACCTCCGCATAGCCACTGTAGGATTTGCAAGCCTTGTTTACATGTGAATTGTTATGCTACATAGGATTATTACATCTAAGGGATGTTGTCTGACCTTTTTTCTGTAAGGCAGGTGTATGATATAGAATTAGTCAGTTATGTGATACGACGCCAATGACCCCGTAGTCGAGACGCCAGAGAGAAAAGTTGATCACTGAAGCGACCAGTTAAGAAACGCGTGAAATGACAGCAGGGAAAGATGGACATAGTACCGTCACTGTAACAGACACAAGGTAGAAAAAAAAAAGTTAATTTTACGTATTTATTACAAATATAAACGATCGCTCGCGCATATATAAATGAATAAACAAAACATATAGAAAGATACAGATCAAGTTGTGCAAAACGTTTTTTTTTTTTCGAGATATGACGTCACTATTATAGTATGTTGAATTTCTGCAATTTAAGCTACAGCATTACTATATACTTACCCAGAACTAGAGTAATTAATACTAAAACTGGGTTATTTCATATCACTTTATCGTTTAAAGGTCAGACGTTGTCTTAAGTAAAAGATAACTCACGAGAAAATTCATTGTCAGTATTTGAGCTTGTGCATTTTCCTACTGAACCCCCATCTAATTCACCTCTGATTCAACTCCAATTCACCTGCTTAGGTGCAAGACGTAATTGTACTTATATTGCATTCTCCTGAAATGTCCAGAGGGTGAAATTCAATCTCTTGAAGTACCATAGAGTGAAATTCAGGCTCCTGGCGTGTCCACAGAGAGGTTCCTTCACCTGACGCATCCAGAGATTCAATCGCCTAACGCATCCAGAGTGAAATTCAATCTCCTGGCATGTCCACAGAGTTAGATTCACTCTCCTGACGTGTCCAGAGAGTGAAATTCAATCTCCTGGCGTGCCCAGGGAGTGAAATTCAATCTCCTGACGTGTCCGTGGAGTGAAATTCAATCTCCTGGCGTGTCCAGAGAGTGAAATTCAGCCTCCTGACGTGTCCAGAGAGAGATTCAATTGCCTGACGCATCCAGAGAGTGAAATTCAATCTCCTAACGTGTCCTGAGAGTGAAATTCAATTTCCTGATGTGTCCAGAGAATGTAATTCAATCTCCTAACATGTCCACAGAGTGAATTAAATCTCTCTGTGAATGTATAAACTTTATTAAAAAAAATATATTATTTTAAGGTAATGAATAGCTGAGGTTTTTCTCACTTCTGCCTTTCGAGTTTGACATATCCTGGTCACTTTAGCCATTATCTTATAGGAACATAGATTCTATTAATAGGTCGATATCGTTACCAAAAAGATGCTGCGTTGCGACACTAGATCAACAGGTGGAGAAAAGTGTATAAATCAGTTGCTTATGACCAGCAACAGAATCCTGTAGTGTTACAGGGTTCTCCTCATAATTTCTTGTAAATAATGGAAGCTTTCCGTCGTGCATTAATTGGTAACTGGCTCTGTCAATTCACTCTTTGGTATTAGTATATATATAATATATATATAAAGGTGAGTGACAAGTTATTACACTTAAAACAATTTCATTTGTTATGAAAGTTCTCTCAAACCTGTATCTGGAAGTGAAGGTAGTACTAAAACTATTTATCCGTAGTCTTTCGTCAATCTTAGGAAATTTCTTTTAACAGAAATTCTCTCATAAATACTGAGTGTCCGGTTGCAATAGGAAACGAGATAAATAACTAATAGATGTAATTATTATAATGTAGTTGTAGGAATTGATACCAGAAGTTCTAAATATATCTTTTTTTCAAAGCCTTTCGGGCCACAGGCTATCCCAGAAACCTATGCTTGATGCCTGAGAACTTTGATTCATTCTTTCAAGCAGTCGACCAAGAGGCCTTCCATGAGCCGGGGACATTCCCAGGCCCATAGGCCTACCCTTCAAAACCTCGGTCCTTAGTTTATATTGTCTTTTTTTTTTTTTTTAGGGTTGTAACTTTGGATAAACAGCAGGAATAAATATGCCAGCAAATCAATTGGCACATGCGTGGATATCACAGCAAGGCAGAGATATTCTAATGACCTTATCCGTGAAAGGCATAAAGTTCCTTCAGGGTGGGGATACGCCCAATTTCCCTTGACCCTTCTCTTTCCCGTTCCACCAGACCTTGAGAACATAAGGTCATCAAAATGCCCGTCCAGTAGGAATCTTAATTTCAGAAATGAAGCTGAAGGACTTCTGACTGATGAGCTTATCCCGAAATTCACCTCTGGGATAAGTTATCTTGGGTCATAATCCAGCTGACAATTTTTGAAAGGATATCCTCAGACGCCAAGTTTGAATCTTGTATCTGTTTTTAAGAATACATTCAATTTACGCATAGGACTGCATCTGACGTAGTCATGTATGAGTTTAACGCAGGTCAACCTTGGTGGTAGCATTCACGAAACCGTTCAGTGTCAGGTTAAGGTTTCGTACGTCTGGCACTTGGCGCTCGAACTTCGTCATCTGTCCACTTAGCGACTCATTTTACATAAATGGATTATACCATTCTGTGACATCTTCCTCAGTTGTCTACCACCCATTGCCTACCACTTTCGTAAACGTAAACAAGCTGCGACGGCTCTATTACGCTCGCGTCATCGTCGCCTCTGCTGACCGTCGGAAGCTCAGGTCCCTGACTTGGCGCATTCTCAGACATCGACGACAGTTGAGTAACGGAGCAAGAACGCTGCCGAACTCTTTCCGAATTCTCAGGCGCGGTAGACGTACTTGCGAAGGATGCCCTCCTCCTTTCCAAACCAGGGCCGGTGTTCTCCAAGGATGCTGCAGAAGTCTGAGATCCCTCTCCCTCTCCGGCAGGCGGGACTAGAACGGGGTTATGGGCGGCGAACACTCGTTTTCTTGGAGGGATGAGAGAACTTGGGAAACATCGTCCGGCTTGGGGAGGGAGGTTGCGTTCTCAACGTCACTTGGTAGGGTTGAAGCGTTCAGTTCGTACAGGTGGTTGTTGAAGCCGTTTCTGTGGAAAGGAATCAAAAATCAACATTGGTTTCTACAATTCATTGCACACTGGAACATGCAGTGTCTTTTTTTCATTCAGGTACATGTTCCTCATGCAGTTTAATGCCAAACACATATGAATGTATGAATGTATGTATATATGTGTGTGTATGTGTTATGTATGTATGTATGTATGTATGTATGTATGTATGTATATATATATATATATATATATATATATATATATATATATATTTAAACATATATGTATATATTTAAATATATATATATATATATATATATATATATATATATATATATATATATATATTAAATATACATATATATATATATATATATATATATATTGTATGTATATGTGCTTTAGTTATATGTATATGCCTGAACTTTAACAATGTGATGACATAAATTTTGCGTTTAAAAAGACTGGAAAAATTGATTATTAAGAATTAATATCCTAAAGCATCACCCAACTAATCAGAAGGTTTCATTATCGTGCTCTGGCAACCTGCCGCTAAGAAATCAGATACACTGTTGACCAGTAGCTTGTCAGACCACGATAACGAGACCTCCAGACTCGTTGGCCGCGGCTATAGTATCCTTAGCATGCATTTCATTCAGTGACCCGTAGGATTGACCTTACCTCCCACTCTGAAAATACTTCTTCCACAATCCTTTGCTCCAGGATTCCCTGTAAGCGGGTGGCGGAGGATCTAATTCAGCCTTCTTCTTCTCCTGATCCTCCAGGTAGGATTCCCTCCAAGCATCCCTGTAGGATGGTGGGGATCGTTCCGGGGCGGCTGGTGCTCCGCCGTCGTCGTCGACCCCTGCGACTGTGTCGAAGGCAGTGAGGGAGAGCCCCTGCCGCGGTATTCCTTCGACAGCAGTAGGATACCGATCATGAGGACAAGGACTGGAGGACATTAAAGAAATGAGGTCAGTAGGATGGTATCCTAAATGGGGCTGTTTCAGTTTTTTTTTATTTGAGGGTGACTTCGCGTTTTTGTTGTCTATTTTATTCTTTCATTACGTCTTATCTATTACAGAATAGAATATAGAATTTAGGCCAAAGGCCAAGAGCTGGGACGTACGAGGTCATTCAGCGCTGAAACGGGAATTGACGGTAAGAATGTCTGAAAGGTGCAACAGGTTTCATCTACTGAATCAGCTCAGTGGTCTGGTAAAACTAAGGTATACTTTTACTGAAATAATAATAATATAATATATACAGAGACCCCACTTATTTATGCAAATTATATGGCAAAGAGATCAAGGCTGTGTGGAAGAACTTTCTGAAATGAGTGGCTAAATGTAATTGATAATTCATATTCATGATGAATACGAAATGAGTACAATAAAAAATATTGATATGAACTCCGTATGTACATAAAACACTATGAAAAGCAACATTTTCTGTGCAACCTTACTTAGTAAATGATTAGCCTTTTATTCTTGTTTATTATGAATGCGCACGCGCAGTTTGAACAACAGCAATGAAGAATAATGATAAATAATCATTCTCGTAGGGAGATAGCGCCGTCAGTGCCCCTCAAGCTGTGCACTGTAAGCATTACTTAGCTGCAACTCCTTTCATTCCTTTTACTGTACCTCCATTCATATTCGCTTTCTTCCATCTGACTTTCCACCCTCTCTAACAATTGTTTCGTAGTGCAACTGTGAGGTTTTCCTCCTGTTAGACATTTCAAACCTTTTTAATCGCAATGTCCGTTTCAGCGCTGAATGACCTTATATGTCCCAGGGCTTGGACTCTGAATTAAATTCTATATTCCATTTCATTCCATAAATAATCATGAGTGAAATTCAACGAAAACATGGAAAAATAAAAATAAAGAACCTCCAGTATAAATAATCATGGTTCCAGCAAAAACCTCAAAGGTCCAGCGCTTGGCATTTAGCCAAGATTTTGTATTCCATTCCATTCCATCCCATCCCATTCCATTCCATTCCATTCCATTCCATTCCATTCCATTCCATCCATCCCATTCCATTCCATTCCATCCATCCCATTCCATTCCATCCATCCCATCCCATTCCATTCCATTCCATTCCATTCCATTCCATAAATAATCATGACTGAAATTCAACGAAAACAACAGAAAAATAAAGAAAAAACTTCATACGCCCCAGCGCTTGGCATTTAGCCAAAATTTTGCATTCCATCCCATCTCATTCCGTTCCATTCCACAAACAATCATCATCTCACTGAAAATCAACGAAAACAGAGAAAAAAAACAGAAAAAGGAAAAAACTATTTCCTCACCCCCCCAGTGACGACAATGTAGTCACCTACGTTGCCTTTCTTCCTCTGCATGATCAGTAGGCCTACGGCGACGATGATGGCTGCCATGGTGAAGATGAAATAGTGGATGCATCTCTGCAAGAAAATAATTAAATGATATTATTCAGTCAGGTTAACAAAATTCATACAACATTCGTAGATGGATAGATTAATATATATATATATATATATATATATATAACATATACAACATATATATAGATACATACATATATATATAATATATATATATATATATATATATATATATATATATATATATATATATATATATATATATAGATATAGTGCATGGATGGATGTATGATTCGTGCAATAGATGGTGGACTTTTAAAACTTTCGATTTTTGTAATGAAATCAGGTAGCACAATTAAAGCAAATTCGTAGATAGATAGATAGATAGATAGATAGATAGATAGATAGATAGATAGATAGATAGATAGATAGATAGATAATATATACAGTACATTGTATAGCAGGGTTATGATTCATACAAATTATATAGTTTATTTATCATGTTTACATAAGTAAAATTAATGAAATAAAGTTCCAAATTAATGCAAATTCGCAAATAGATAGAAAGATAGATAGATATCATATACAGTATAATGTATGGCTGGATGTATTATTCATACAATAGATAAAAACGTTTATTTACCATATTTACGTAATAAAATCAGTTAAATCAAGTCAGCAAATTAATGCAACATACGTCGATAGGTTGGTAAAGACAGACAGATTTTATATATATTATATGGATGGATGTATGATTCATACAGTAAATAATATAGTATGTTTACCATGATTACGTGGACTTTTAAAACTTTCGATTTTTTGTCAGTTGCAAATTATCATCTAAGTTGATTTACTACAATATCCAGAATAAGCTCATATAATCCCATTCCCAAATAAATTATGTACTTGATAAATAAATTATGTACTTGATAAATAAATTATGTACTTGGTAAATAAATTATGTACGTGGTAAATACCAAATCATTCTGATGCGAATACATTTAAATTGTTTGTTAGAGATAGTATAATCGATAAATTACATTTAGAACCATAATGAAAAAAAATAAAACACAAAAACATTGGTATTATTGAATATGATAATGATTTAGACATAAACAATATTAAAGATATAGAAAGAAAATTCTTGATACATTCATAAAATGCGGCCGCTTAAGAAAGACATCAATACTCCCTCTTCTCTCACTCTCTCTCTCTCTCTCTCTCTCAATTCGAATAGTTCTGTTAAATGCACATGTCCCAAGGTCCTTTATTCATAATGTTCAGAAATGTTTTACAATGAACAAAATGATTGATGTTTGTTACGTAACTCTTCCAAATATTTAAAATATCTTTAACCTCTCTCTCTCTCTCTCTCTCTCTCTCTCTCTCTCTCTCTCTCTCTCTCTCTCCGTTCAAATAGTTCTGTTAAATGCACATGTCCCATGTTCCTCTAACCATAATATTCATAAAATCTTAACTGAGAGAAAAAAAAAAATTGGTCGTTGTTACCTAACTTTCCCAGATATTTAACTTAATATCTATAACTTCGAACAATTGAAAGGGTAAACCCCAAGGGGGGGGGGGGAATAGTGCCCTCAGTGCACCTCATGCGGTGCACTGTAGGCATTACTTAAGGTTCTCTGCTGCAACCCCTTTCGTTCCTTTTACTGTACCTCCTTTCATATTCTCTTTCTTCCATCTGACTTTCAACCCCCTCCTAACAATTGATTCATAGTGCAACTGCTTTGAGGTTTTCCTCCTGTTAAACCTTTCAAACCTTTTACTGTCAGTTTCCGTTTCAGTGCTGAATGACCTCATAGGTCCCAGTGCTTTTTCTTTGGCCTTAATTCTATAGTCGGTTCAGTAACTCTTCCAAATATTTAAATTAATATCTATTGAAAGGGTAAAGGTCTCAGTGACAGTAGCCTTTCTTCCTCTATAAAACCCTCCCTTAGGGGAAACGGATTACTGGCGAGACAGGCAAGCTATCAATATTCCTAATGCGAGTTGCAAGTCACTGACCACAGTCATTTGTATAAGTGGTGTCCACTAATGTTATGTTTATTTATGCCTTGCCGTCACTCTGACGTTAATAACCAGTAGGCCTTCTGATTTCTGTAAGGTTTCCTTTCTCGACTGATTGTTTATTTATATATATATATATATATATATATATATATATATATATATATATATATATATGTATGTATATTTAGAGACAAACATAGAGTATCACTGGTGTATATATATATATATATATATATATATATATATACATATATATATATATATATACATATATATATACAGTATATATATATATATATGTATATATATATATTAGTGACATACATAGAGTACCACTGCGTCTAATTAAGTTTTACTTTATGTAATGTATATATATACATATATATGTTACTGCATATATGTGTGTATGTGTATACACATATATATATATATATATATATATATATATATATATATATATATATATATAATATATATATATATATATATATATAATATATATATATATATATATATATATATATATATTATATATATATATATATATATATAACATTACTTCTTTACTTCCTTTTATTATCTGATACCACAACAAACTTATCAAAATTATGCGCTTATGAAAAAGGGCATACCTTTGACTTATTTTCGTTCATTAATCAGAATATATCAAACCATACAGGAACCATGTTCATGCGTTTGTGCAGTGTTCACAAACTTCCTTTAGTACCGCATTCAAAAATACACAGGTTTCTTGGGATAGTGGTACACCTAAATTTCAGTGTTCTTTTTCAGTTTTCTGTAAAGGAAAACATTGAGATGGCTTTGTCCGTCCGTCCGAACTTTTTCTGTCCGCCCTCAGATCTTAAAAACTACTGAGGCTAGAGGGCTGCAAATTGGTATGTTGATCATCCACCCTCCAGTCATCAAACAGACCAAATTGCAGCCTTCTAGCCCCAGTAGTTTTTATTTTATTTAAGGTTAAAGTTAGCCATGATCGTGTTTCTGGTAACGCTATAGGACAGGCCTCCACCAGGCCTTGGCTGAAAGTGTCATGGGCAGCGGCTCACACTTCATTATACGCTGTACAGAAAACTCGATTGCGCCGAAGAAACTTCAGCTTATATTTTACTTTTTTTTTTACATTTTGAATTATGTAAAAAATTAATAAGTTTTATTAAGAGAAGGTCATGTCTTCGAATATGTAGTTTACATGAAGAATTAAAATTTTTTATGAAATGGCTTGTATACATTGAGAGCATTTCAAATTGCCATTCCGTCGGCCTTTCCATGGGTGTAAAGTGTCTCGAAAAAGTGTGAAACTTTCAGTTTTAGGCAAATGACAAGGCATATATATATATATATATATATATATATATATATATATATATATATATATGTATTATATACACACACCCAATGTATTTATATACATATATATTTATATGTATGTATTATATACACACACCCAACGTATTTATATACATATATATTTATATGTATGTATTATATATACACATATAATATATATATATATATATACATATATATATACATACTTATATATATATATACATATATATACATACATACATATAGAATGAAGCTTAATCAGATGTCGTGATACACTACGTTTGTCTCTAAAAATATATATAAAAAAATATCAGTCGAGAAAGAAAACCCTACAGAAACCAGTTGAACAGACTACTTAAGAAACGTAAGACTCTGAGTAGATTAAGAAAACATCAATAACATTTTTTGACTCCGTAACCGAAGGCGTAATCTAAAGAGCCTTGATCAGACTAGGCGCCAGTTCCATTTCTTTGTCCGGTTTGATTGACTAAGCAACGCCCTCCGATAAGCAATCGTGGCTGAGTGGTCCTTGAGATAGGGTCAATCGCTGCAGCAAATTTTGGAAATCTCTTCCTGGTTCCGTATTCCCTGAACCCTATACTTAGCCTTCCGTCCTTCCTTGGCCCCGGGCTAAGTAAAGTCTACAGATTGTTCATTTAATGACATACATACATACATGTATACATATGTGGGTGTATGTGTATATATATATGTATGTCACAAGTATGTAAGTGTGTGTGAGTACTTATATATATATATTATATATATATAAAATATACATATGTATAATGTATATATATATATTATATGTATATATATATATATTATATGTATATATATATATATATATATATATATATATATAAAGAACTCACAACACTTACATACATACTTGTGACATATATATGTACACTTACACCCACAACTATGTATGTATGTATATATATATATGCATGTAAATTAAATATATACATTTATATAAAGATGTCATTAAATGGACGACCTTAAGTCTTTACCTAACCAAGGACAAAAAGAAGAATATATATATATATATATATATATATATATATATATATATATATATATATATATATATATATATATATATATATATATATATATATATATATATATATATATATATATATATATATATATATATATATATATATATATACCAACACAAAATCCGACCATGTTTACCAGCAAAATATTCACATGACATGCTAGAATTTTTTTTCTCAGTTTCCTCTATCGCCTCTCTCAATTACACTCACCACTACACAAAACGATTTTATTCATTTATCTTACCCTGATACTCGCCGGAATACTATCGAAAAGCAGCATCTTCCCTTTTGTTGTGTACAACTCCTCTTCTTCTTTCCAAAGTGCGAAAGAAGTCAGTCCCGCCACTAATCCAAAAGCTCCGTTTCAGCACTGTATCCCAGACGCGCCTGTATCCACTGACCACGGGCGAGAAATGGTTCCTGAAAGGCAGGATGCTGTAATCGTAATTCATAATGGCTGGAGATTCATAATGAAAGTGAATTCGCTGACATGCGTTCGGCTCCTCATTAGAGATTTGAGGGTAACTGGATCGAGGTGGTAGGCTGGTAGCGAGTAGGGAGCGCGCGTGCGCCATCTATTGGCCGAGCACGTGACTACGAATATTCATGCGTGTGGGAGTAGTGGGTTGAGCAATCATGGGAATGTCGATTACATTCCCGTGTATATATATATATATATATATATATATATATATATATATATATATATATATATATATATATATATATATATATATATGTGTGTGTGTGTATAGATAGATAGATAGACTGATAAAGCTACTAAAACTGGCGTCACCACACCTAGATTATTGACGCCGATAGAGAGATAGATATAGATACACGTAATGACTGAAGCCACCTACGACTGTCGTGCAAACAACAATAATAAGTAAATCCCCAAAAAATATTTCAGAGAACACTAAAAACAGAACCTTCTCATTTATGAGAGAGAGAGAGAGAGAGAGAGAGAGAGAGAGAGAGAGAGAGAGAGAGAGAGAATATCTCAGCAATATCAAATCTATATCCAATCTTCGACAAGCAAATATGGGCATCATTACAGGTTGTATAGTGATTTATAACATTATTACAACCATTACTACATCAACCGTTGCGTCATTAATTTCCAGTCATTGTTCAGAGGTCTCGTTATCTCAGGATCTTGAAACATTTTCGGGTTTAACATTGATTACCAGATTTAGATAGTTTACAAATGAGAATGTAGCTTCCAGATTACAGTTTTGTCGAAAGCGATAAGCGTAGTAGATAACGCGAGAGACAAAATCAGGCGAAATGACAGCTGGTTTCTTAGGAAACTTTTGAAGGACATGGATTCTTGTCTATTCATACGCTTGTTTTTTAATTTATGTTTATTAGTTAATTACTATCTGTTGATTTGCTTTTATTCCTTATTATTATTATTATTATTATATTATTATTATTATTATTATTATTATTATTATTATTCAGAAGATAAACCCTGTTCATATGGAACAGGCTTACAGAGGCCATTGACTTGAAATTCAAGCTTCCAAAGAATATGGTGTCCATTTTGGAAGAAGTTGCAGAAGATAATAGGAAATACAGAGAGGAGAGATCAGGTAATAGAAAAGAAAAAAATATGAATTAATCAACTAATAAGTAAACAGATGCAAATATAAATAAATTAGTAAAATACAAGGTGAAATGTTATAGAGTTGTAATGTTTGGCATCTTCGCTTGAACTTTTGAGATTCTAATTGTATTTATTTTTGTACCCAACCTCAAAATTGATCAAGAATTACTGCAAAGAAAGGTGGAATCTATTAGGATATAAAACAAAAACTAATGTTTTTCTTAATAGATTATTTGGTTTAATTTCTGGCTAACCAGTACGACAGACAGGCGGGCTGCAAATTCTTGAGATGTATGCTAGTATTGCACCGGCCCCGGTTTTTTTTTTTTTTTTTTTTTTGCCATGCCCCTAGGTTAGTTTAGGTCAGGTTAGATTGGGTTAGGTTAGATTAAGTTAAAACGTAATCAGTAATTTGGGTGTGGGAAACATAATAAGTATATTTTCAAGAAAATTCTGTGGTTAGTTTTCAAGGTAAGGCGTCCTGCTTTTTTCAGGGAAAGGTCCAAATAAAGAAAATTTGTCAATATACATTTTTATACAGCATAATCGATAAAATCTTGACTTCGTAATAGATGCCTTGTCTCGTTCTCAGTGTCAACGCACTGTAGTTTGTGAGCATGAACATGGTATCAAGTAAAAAAAAAAATAATAATATAATAATCTCAAAGAATGCGACCTTAAATACACTAGTGAACTGTTGTCACTTCTAGCGTTAAAGATATGACAGACGTATGGGTCTAGTTTAGTCCAGAGAATAGTTTGCCAAACGTCATTCTTTCTGTTAATTTCCTTTGATAACGTTTGTTTATTGATAATTTTCACCTTCGGTGAATTTGTTTATTAGCCATTTGAGCTTTATTTAGCTGAAATTCATTTAATCATTCATTCCTCCTTTCACTTAACGCTCATAGCCATACCTAACGCGGAAACCTTGCTTGGAGCTAGGCCGTTAGAGCAGCCATCCACCAGTAACCGATCCTCTCCAGTCCTCCACCCGCTTCCCCCTCCCTCCCCCCTAACAGTACTCCAAAATGTCCCACTGCTAAAAAAAAAGAGTAAATAAATTAAAGTTCCACTCTGCTTCAGATGCAATGATTCATCATTACCTGAATCTTATTTATACAATGACGAACTGGTTTCCAGATGTTATATGCGTCTAGTGAGATGTCTTGTGTTGGAACTTCACGTAGAAATAGTACTGATGAGTAATCCGTGTTCCTTGGTACTTGCTGTAGTACCATTGTGGAACCGAATGCTAATGTATGTGCTGTAATAAACTAATAGGCATTTTATTTTCCCGTCCGACACCGCCATGCTTATCTCTGCAGTTGCCAGTTGCCAGATTGGGTTTAATTGCATGAGTCATTTTTGTACAAGCTGTAGTACAGGGAGAAACCCACAGAGGAAGAGAATTCGATTCATGGGCACACCATAGAGATAAGAGATAAACGATATCTCGCAAGGTCGCGCATGATAGGACAGAAACTAAGACATTACACATTTGCTGCCAAATATTCTGTAACCCCTTGGCGGGCGTCGGTAAGCTTATCGATTGATGTATTCCTGGGCTTATAAACGGAAGTAAATTTTGCAGCGGGCCTTCGGACCCTAGCTGCAACCAGTGGCGTCGCTATGGGGGGCCCCTGGGGGTCGCCGGGCCCACCCAGTCAGACGCTTTGGCAACCCCCTACCGGCCCCCGAGTTGAAATTCCCTCAGTAGTTAAACTTTATCCCTTATTACAGTATCTGATACGTTTGGATGGTAAGTGTTGAAAATTAATTGAAAATTGAGCTCTATAATTTGAAATAGAGGTTTACTAATTACTAATTCCCATGGATATATGCATTCGAGAATAGTAATTTCCTTTGACCCCCCAAAAAATATCTTGGCCCCACCTAGGCCTCCCCACTGATGGAATGCCAGCTACGCCACTGGCTGCAACCCCTTTCATTCCTTTTACTGTACCTCCTTTCATATCCTCTTTCTTCCATCTTTCCACCCTCTCCTAACAATTGATTCATAGTGCAACTGCGAGGCTTTCTTCCTGTCACGCCTTTCAAACTTTTACTGTCAATTTCCGTTTCAGCGCTGAGTGACCTCATAGGTCCCAGGACTTGGCCTTTAGTCTAAATTCTATATTCAATCAACCAAAAGAAAGCAAGTAGAGCAGGCATTTACTTCGGTTGCGTAAGCTTACTATAGCAGTAATGGTTCTCATGAGATAAACAGCAGAAAAATATTATTATTGTATTATTATTGTTCAGCTCGACCACACGCTGTAGTGGAACAAACCTGAAGAGATATAACATCCTAACTATTGTCCCGCAGAATGGTATGCCCATATTTTGTAAAAAGAAAAATTAAGGAAAGAGAGACTGAGAAAAATAATAAGGCGAAATAACAGAAATAAATCGCCTAAAGATAAGAACAGTGTCAGAAAAGCTGAGGGAATACGACGCAGCATTCACGGTGTCTTAACAGCCTTCCATGAGACTATGACAAGGCCTATATCAACATCCAAGGAAGAGTATGCTACAGTATAAGCAGGAAAGAGGATGAAAATAAAAGACTTTTGGTATGCAGATTTTCATAAATCTAACCCTATGTTGGAGAAACTGAAATCACAACAAGAAGCTGTTTAAAGGAAGCTTCAGACACCCAAATAGCGTAATGGTCTCCTACGAACAGGAAGACAAGCATGACACATTACTATTAACATCTCCATAGACATAGGAAGCCAAAAGGACAACACTTAATTAGATCTGTTTTATATATTCTGCAGAAATGAAGGAAAGGTAAGACATATAACGCAAAGATGATTCATTGCCTTCGACTGAATTTAGGGTTTAGGCCCACCCCTACCCTCTAGCTCATGATAAATTCTCAACCAAGTTAGCTTTCTGTAAAAGAAAACTATTGTGCCGGCTTTGTCTGTCCATCAGCACTTTTTTCTGTCCGCCCTCAGATCTAAAAACTACTGAGGCTAGAGGGCTGCAAATTGGTTCTTGATCATCCACCCTTCAATCATCAAATATACCAAATTGCAGCCCTCCAGCCTCGGTAATTTTTAGATAATTTAAGGTTAAAGTTAGCCATAATTGTGTTTCTGGCAACTATATACGCTAGGCCACCACCGGGTCGTGATTAAAGTTCCGTGGGCCGCGGGTCATACAGCATTATACCGAGACCACCGACAGATAGATCTATTTTCGGTGGCCTTGATTATACGCTGTAGCGGCTGAACAGAAAACCTTATTTTTTTGCTAGTTTTTATTGTAGTCGATAATTGTGTTGTAAAATCACTTCTTGATCAAACTATCTAGATCACAGGTTAGTTTTGGGTGAATTATTAATACGCATTAGTTGAACGAGATCACTGAGTCACGTGATTCACGTTCTTAGATTCTCACAGGGCAAGACAGAGTGTGAGGTGTTGGACAGCAATGTTGTAAAGGATATGAATGAAAATTAAAAGACAGAAAACAGTTCAGCTGAAACCAGAGGAATGATGCAGATGATCCTAATTAACGCTTAAATCACGACGTGTGAGGCACAATGTGGACACCACCGTCACACCAAAAATGTTCCCATTAATCATAGAGGAATTAACTTTGCCTTTTTTCACTTAGCATAATAATATTATCGTCATAGAAATTAATGGATTAACTTGCTTGATATTGGTCTTTCTGAAAGTATGATAGAACTGCAACAACAGATGGTATGAAATTTGATCTCCATAGAAATATCAGGTTTTGCGAACATTCTGGTGGGTCTGGGGTATAACAGGTTAGGTTTGGTAAGTGTAGAGTAGTCTAAGTAAGGGTAAAGCATGTTTGATAAGAGCAGAACGTTTTATGCTCAATTACGTGAAGCACTGTAGGTCAGGTAATGGAGGATAGAGTAGTGAGTGCCGTTAGGTTAGGCTGCGTGGGGTTCGGTAGGTGGATATGCTAAATGTGCAGCTACACCAGATGCTATTGTTATTTCCCATCTCTTTTTATGAATTTTCCTCGTCGCCAAATGCATGCAGTCACACCACAATATTCAATTATCAAATACAATGATACTTAACCCTACTGCATTTCAGTATTTCAATTTGCATAGGCCTAGCGAAGAGAAGCAACAAAGTTTAGCTACTCACATACCAGAGATCCAGCAAAACTTTGAATCGCACGCAAAGCTCAGGTTTCCACTCCGAATGCCGCAAAAACTCTTCTGAGAGTGCCAGGTGTGGGGCTAGTTCACTAATAAACTAAATGTCCGAAAACATTATCTCTTCATCGATAAGATAATGCTGATATGCATTTAGTCTGTCCTTTAGATCACGTAAACAAACACTGTCAAGGTAGAGGATAAGCAAAAGTTGCAAGGGCTCACAGGTGTGGCAATTTCTGGGATTACGTTTTCTCAGAGTAGAGTAGAAAATAATGCTTTCTTATCCAGAGAATGAGTTGCATTTCCCATCAGACCTTATCAGTCCTGTTCGATAGTAGACTTACTGGCTTACTTTGGAAATTGCATTTAAAGAATGACAGAAGAAATGCTCGGAGTTATAATAAAATATAGAGCGAAAAGTGTTAAGTGGCCATAGCAAACCTCAGCTAGACCTATTAACGACTGTGATGCTGATGCTAAAAATGCATTTCTACCCAACCGTGATAAGCATGAACTAAGAGTTGAATTGTCTCTGTCTCTGTCTCTCTCTCTCTCTCTCTCTCTCTCTCTCTCTCTCTCTCTCTCTCTCTCTGAAAGAATTACAAAAAGATCAAGACATCAGATCTGAGGTTATTAACACCTTGAGAGAGAGAGAGAGAGAGAGAGAGAGAGAGAGAGAGAGAGAGAGAGAGAGAGAGAGAGAGATGTCATGAAGTGGAATACAAAAGAATTATGGCTCTCCTCTCGGAGCGAAATGTATAATTATATTGTCCCAAAACCCGGGACAGAAATGAACCGATGAGTAGGATATCAAACCGTTTCATAAGACCTCTCTGGTATATAAATACCAAGGAGCGTTAAATCTCTTTATTTTAGCATAGGGTGGCAAAGAGTGAACCACGGGAGTGGACTTAGTGGTGAACCTGAGGTGAACCAAAGACGGCGAACTTAGACCCGAAAATTTTTTTTCAGTTTTGTAATCTTTACTTATCATTAGTTTTTAATCTGAGAATTATTTTAAAGATTCATTATTTTTATGATTTTGACGAATCCAGATGATGACGGTATCACTGATGATATATATATATATATATATATATATATATATATATATATATATATATATATATATATATATATATATATACATACATACATATATATATTGAGTATGCCCTGGAGTGCGTGTGCTTATTATACAGAAAAATACGTCTTCACTCTTTTCAAATGGGAAAATTTAAGCGTGTCGGTGTGTGCAAGAGAGTAAATGTGAGTGATACATGTTTGAGTATAGCAGATGTGTCGAAGCTTACAGCTCTGGATGTCCCTTTGAGAAGAATTTTTAGTCAATTATTCCTGTCTTTTATTCCAGTTGAACTGATACGGAGCCAACGGAGAAGATGAAAAAGACCAACTTTCTTCTGCTCCTCACATTGTTCCACTGTAAGTTGCATTTTACGAGACACACGACTGTAGTTACATATATTTCTTATATATGAGACATGACTATAGAGATGGATATCTCTTATACGAGATACATGACTGTAGTTACAGAGATGTTTCTGGAACACGGGGTTTCCAGAGATGTTGTCATCTAGAGAGCCATGATCTGTAAATGATGTTACCCTGATGTTGTCTCATCTATTATTAATGTGTCGTTCTAGGCAAAGCTTCAGATTGTTTTTAGATAAGGTCTCGTTTCACTGACCTAGTTTTATCTACCAAGGCTTTGATAGAAATGATTTTATAAACTTTTAGGCTTATAGCTATGGTGGGGGGGGGCAGATTTTATATTTGATATTGTCTGCCATTTTATTAATGCATCGTTCTGGGCAACGATTCAAATTGTTTTAGACAAGATCTTGTTTATAGACCCAGTTCTATCTCTCAAAGCTTGGACAGGAATTATTTTGAAAAAATGTTTAGACTTAGCTGCGTTGGGCACAGATTTTGTATTTGATATTGTCTTTCATTTTATATTTTATTAATGCGTCTTTCTAGGCAACTATTCAGATTGTTTTTAGATAAGATCTTTTTTCATGTACCTTGTTTTATCTATCAAGGCTTTGATAGAAATGATTTTGAAAAAAACTTTTAAACTTAACTGTTCTGGGCGCGGATCTTGTATTTGATATTGCACTGAGTTTTGTTTATCAGGGCTTTGATAAAAATGGTTTCGAAAAAACTTTTAGACTTATAACTTGTACTTGATGTGCATTATAAACAGATCGACGAGGTTGCCATCGATTCTCCTTTGGGTCCAGTTTTGGCAAATATTTTTTCATGTGTCATTTAAAAGAAACCCTGACTGCGTGAGTAACTCTCTCTCTCTCTCTCTCTCTCTCTCTCTCTCTCTCTCTCTCTCTCTCTCTCTCTCTCTCTCTCTCTCTCTCTCTCTCTCAGAGATACTGATATTAAAACCAGTTTAACTTTCTTACAGGGGCATCGTCGCAGTCCTTTCCATTGGATGGAGAGAGCTGCAACCTATTTACTGACGGCTTGCCTCTCTACTGGATGGATAACCAGGGACAATGCTGCATGTGAGTTGCTCTCTCTCTCTCTCTCTCTCTCTCTCTCTCTCTCTCTCTCTCTCTCTCTCTCTCTCTCTCTCTCTCTCTCAAGAAAAAGTATTATCGAATTATGACTCACAATTCTCATTCATTCTCATAACTCTCGTATAGGGACAATGCTGCATGTGAGTTCTCTCTCTCTCTCTCTCTCTCTCTCTCTCTCTCTCTCTCTCTCTCAAGAAAAGCATTAATCTCTCTCTCTCTTTTCTCTCTCTCTCTCTCTCTCTCTCTCTCTCTCTCTCTCTCTCTCTCTCTCTCTCTCAAGAAAAAGCATTATTGAATTATGAATCACAATTCTCATACATTTTCACAATTCTCGTACAGGGACAACGCTCTCTCTCTCTCTCTCTCTCTCTCTCTCTCTCTCTCTCTCTCTCTCTCTCTCTCTCTCTCTCTCTCTCTCTCTCAAGAAAAAGCATTATCGAATCATGCTCCACTCCATAAAATGCTTTGAAACTTAGAGGTTTTACTGAAATCAGTGCACTGAATTCATTTTAATAATATTCATACATTTATTTGTCTGTCATTTTGCCACTCAGAGGCCGATGGGCTCGGCAACCTAACGTCTTTATCCAGCCCAGCTCTTATTTAAAAATGAAACTACAGAAAAAAAGAGAGTGGGTTTAACAAAATCCTTGAAGAAAATTATTGTATTGCGGAATTCACGGAGGATTCCCATGTATTGATAAAAAAACTTATTTTTACACTGATTTCAATCTCTTCAGCTCTCTGTTTAATCGTGATAAGTGGCTGTCTTGATTAGGCATCACTAAGAACACCTGACTTTTAATTACGATTTTATCAGCTTCGTATTATTTCTGTCCCTTGCTGGATACGGCTATGTGCGTGCCCGCGCGTGTGCGTGTGTGTGTGAACGCGCTCTCACAATATAGAGTAGAATACTCTCAAATTATTATTATTATTATTATTATTATTATTATTATTATTCTGTTAAAAAAATGGCTACACCCTTTTTAACAGGACATGCTTGAGTGAGGGTATACTTCCTTCCTATATTATTATCATTATTACTACTATTTTCATAATAATATAGAAAGGAAGCATATTATTATCATTATTACTACTATTTCAAGTTCCTCGTTGGGCGAGTGGGTTCCGTTCTCACCTAGCACTCTGCTGGCCGCGAGTTCGAATCTCCGGCCGACCAATGAAGAATAAGAGGAATTTATTTCTGGTGAGCCTGAAATTCATTTCTCGCTATAATGTGGTTCGGATTCCAAATAAGCCGTAGGTCCTGTTGCTAGGTAAAAATTGGTTCTTAGCCAGCGTAAAATAAATCTAATCCTTCAGCCCTAATAGCTGTTAATCATCTCAGTGGTTTCAAACTGAGATTACTTTTTACTTATTTCATTAAAGACTTATTATTATCCTTTTTAATATGAATATTGGCCAGTTGCTGACCAACATTGAGCCTTTATAAGAAAATATTATAAATTCACTATTATCCTATTATTATTATTATTATTATTATTATTATTATTATTATTATTATTATTATTATTATTATTATTATTATTATTGCTGTTGTTGTTGTTGTTGCTACTGCTAGGAAATTCACAGTGTCTTGATTAAATTGTAAATTAAAAATCCACAATTATCTCAATGGATTGTTTTAAACATAAACATAAAAAACAAAGACTTTCTCAGCGTTTACGCTAAAAAGCATTTTAGCGTAAACACTGATGAGGAAAACGTTCAGGCGCTCAAAAGCTTATATTTTCATCTTTACAAATAATGCAATCTACTGGGATAATAGTGAATATTTAATGAACATTATTACATATTAATATTTTTTATTCCGAACCAGATGCAAGATCATGCGGACGAAATGCTTCAGAGTAACCTGTCTGCCTCCCCCACCGAATGCCCCCCAATGCTACCGCTTCGAGGCTTGTGGTTGCCCTTGGTAAGAGTTATTGAATTCTTTCCTTTCAGTTTGTTTTATTTTGTTTCATGCTCTGTTGTGACTGGGAAAACCATCATGTTCGTATATTACGATGTATTATTCAACGGCGCAGTTTTATTTAGGGTATTCACTGTACACTGACCTTCCTTCAATCCCCTAAGCGCTTGAGTGTTGATATAAATGTGCACGTGCTGTTTCTCACATACACAAGCGAGAGAGAGAGAGAGAGAGAGAGAGAGAGAGAGAGAGAGAGAGAGAGAGAGAGAGGATGACAAACAAGTAACATTTTAATCTATTAACTTCTTATCCGTTGCATGGGGTTATCATAGAAAAAACGCATCATCACATGCCTAAAACGTGTGGTCATCTAATCTAATATTAAAGTGGTTCAGAATATAAATGATATAAGACCTAAGAATGGATTTAGGAATAGATGTAGGAATATTAATTATTATTGTCAGCGTTTTGCTTTGCTTTTTTTTGTAGATTAGTTAAAATTTAAGCCAAAGAAAAAGAAGCATGAGAAGAATTCGCTGTATATAGATAAAATTAACGTCTTGATTTGTTTCAGGTATCTCTGTGGTTCTTCGATTGCCGGGATTCTGGGTTTTATCGCTCCGTTTTTAGGAAAGTAGAAATCTCCAGTGTTGATAAGGAAACATGCACCAACCAGGTAAAACGTTTTTCTAACAAACGCAGCCCGTCAGGGAAATGTTCAGCTGCAGTATATTTCATCTGAGTTACAATCAATATAATGAGGTCTAACTTTCGTGTGAATATAAGAAGCTCTCGCAGGAAAGAAAACGGCTGTGATCAGGTCTTGAAATAGAGACGAAAGCTCAGGGTCTACGCTCTTTCCCTTGTCACCTTTTCCCGCGAGAGCTTCTTATATTTATATGTCACCGACCACTGTGGTATTGGATTTCGTGTGAATGAAATGGACCGTTAAGAACCGATTGTAGAAATTGTGCTATGCAACAAAACAATCTGTAATTTTGAGAACTTATGGACATTTTGAAAACGTTTTCAAACTTGGTTAGTTTAGTAAATGCAAAGTATCAATACAGACGTTAGGAACGAGAAAAAAAAAAAAGATACTGAACGGCGATAAAACGAAGTGCATTCACAGACAATGACAAGTAACTCCACCACCACGAAAGTACCTCGTATTTTGTCTTACGGAGAGTAGCATCTACTCAAAACCAACAAAATGAGTGGAAAAATAATTCATTATGCATTACTAAGGCGTTTAATGCTGCATAAGAGACAGGATAACCTACTAGCATGACGAAGCAAAGGAAGTGGTATTAATAGGTAGCTTTAACCAGTGATGCTCACATGCTATGCACGATGCGTATATACAGCACAATCCTTGCATGCAATTATAACATCAATGTAAGAGCGTAATATCTCGATTTCCTGAAATCTTAGGAACTTCCATTTTACCTCTAAACTAGAACGCCCATTTCCATTTGGTGCAGTCATATAACTGGAAATAAATGTGACTGATAGGAAATTTATGAAATTCTAGAATGACACACATAAGATATGTTTACGTGTAGGTATAAGTAATCTCGCGGGTGATGTTAGAGTCAGTTTTTAAAGATGAAACTCGTTTATAAGAGTTTCACAATCGAACAATCTAGGAAATTCCTGATTTAATCAAGTAGCATAACGAAGCCATCGTTCTGAATAACGTTTGCTATAATTTTTATACTTTCAAACCCCTTGCTGCAAGACTCCCAACTCGATCATACTTCATTTCAAAACCAGCAACATTGATTTCAGCGTTTTTATCCTACAAGTTTTTACATATGTTTAAAAGCAGAAACTTCAGCTGAATTTGTATTTCGTAAAGACTCTCAGAACAATGTAACTTGTTTTTCATACACATTCATCAGCCACACTTCATTAAAGAAGAATGTATAACTAGGCCATCATTCATTCTGACTTTTGAATTGTCACATACTCTTCAGTTTCTACTTTTGTGCAGTTCCCACCGCCTCTCTGGCCTCATTGAGTCTATGAATAACTTGTTTCCTTATTCTCTCGTCACAGATAAGATCTACTCCTTTTTACCAACACGACTATAGACCACCATGTCTTCCATCGTCTATGCTGTTAATTATATTATCTATCACCCGATCCGACTTGTTCCACTTCCTTCTATTGCCTCATTCTTACCAACAAATAACGCACCCTTGATCACTATTATTTACAGTTTCATATTTTTCGATCGGTATTGAGTTTATAATTTGGCTGATATTCGAGAAGATAGTGCTTGTTATTGGTTATTAAGTCCAGGAATTAATTAATGAAAAAATGCGCTTAAAACATTAATAATAAAGTCCTATTTAGAAAGTTTTAATTGCATAAATCATTCTAAATTCTATGCTGAATCAAGGTGTAGTTAATTTACGGCAAGTTTTATCTCTTGGATGTTTTGAATGTATTTAAAGATTAAAAGAAACATCTAGCTATTACCTAATTCTACAAAACACCGAGAATAACATCTCGCCCTGGAGGTACTCCGTGCATAAAAAGGAAAGTAGCCAGAAAATTCTGGAAATACCAGGTCAGCCTCTCGGCCGAGACGCGTTAACGCCCCAGTAAGATGTAAGGCTGGCCTGTGCCGCCTGAGGAATATTCATACCCCTATGACGCATAGGTTCCTGAAAGCTATTTTATAGTGAATCGCATTCTGTTCGTGATGACTGCTGAGTCATTTTGTCTGTGAGACGTTTGACTGTCAAATGCCCCAAATTTCCTCAAATTTTTTTAGAATTTACTGTTATATTGGCTGTATAATCAGTCGAAGAAAAAGACACTTGCGGAATTTAGTATACTATACTATATTCGTGTGACCAATTTTATGTTCACGTTTTTAGGCATCATTTCGGCGTTTAAAAATATAATAAGGCAATTCGATTTGAGTGGTTGTTACGTCATAGCTGCACAAAGTTAAGCATTTTAATTAAAAACAATAAAATAAACACTGAAGTGTAAAGATAATAATAAATTGATTTACGTTGCCTCACTGGTTCCTGGTGAGGTAATGCCAGTTCAGCAAGGAGGTAAATCCACCACACAACACCCACGCCCATTTTATTCGCTGTCAGAACAACTATTCGTACCTTGCTTTTCCTGTTTGTTTACATATGTAAAGCACGACCCACATGGTGCGCTTTCCTGTCCTAGATCCGTCTCCTTTTCAAGTCTTGTACTTTTTTACTCGAATGACTGTAAAACATGTTTGATATATCTTTATTACTTTGCAGCAGGTATAAAGAACTCCTATCATTGACAATCTGAAATGTTTTGGACTAGACAGATAAGTAAAATCTCCTAGATTATAAACATCCCAGAGGAACTATATTTGTTTTACAGATTCAGATAATAATGGATATAGAATAATCTATTGAAAGTGTGAATTAATCCTCCTAATTGAACACTATACTAAGGAAGTATTGCAATTTATTGATAACAAAAGCGGGGTTTTACAATAATCAGTAATCAAAGAAAACATTACTTATGTGCACAGAATGGATTCGTAAACATTAGAAGTTGCGAAACGAAGCGAACTGCAACGCAGCGACCCTCAAGTGCCGTTAGTATTCTTGCGATATTTTGTGGGTGTTTGCATGCCCAAGGATTTTTGTTAGTGATAGAGAAGGCAGGTAATTTAGGGGGAAATTTGATGTCATTTAGTTTTCCTACGATTACTTAGTAGATGCCTAAGGCTTTAGTGTAGGGTAGGCTGTCCTAGCCTGGAAATGCCAAACCGAGACTAGTTTAGGCCTGTTTGAGAGTTAGCCATACTATAGTTTTAAGGTAAACTTTTACAGGAAGAGTTAAACGACGGAAATAGGTTCCGCAGACGAATAAAAACCTAAATTTCCTAGAATGCCACTCCCTAACCTACCTTCAGAGGCCTAACCTCACTTTGGGCACCGTGTCCTCCCAGGACCCTCCCACCCCCAAAGTAACAGTAAACTTCAGAGACAATGAACTAAGCTTGTGTTCGGAGGTAGTCCCTTTTGCTGAGCAAACTATGAAGACTCCCCGAATAAGTAATACAGCTAGATTAGATTAGGTTAGGGTACGATAGGTTAGCATAGTTTCTTTTATAATAGGTTTCCTTAGCCAATCCCTTCTTGAACGTATGGCTCCCTGATAACTTGCGCATGCACGGAACCATTCCATGACAACAGCATGGCGGTCCGGTCTTTCTCCCAACGTTTCCAAAACTACGCGTTCCCGAAGGGTCCCCAACCATGTTGGGTAGATATGAGGTTAATAACAATTGACTGACAATAAACAATACCACCTCCTTCATCTACAGCACTAAAAGTATAGGAAAAATCAATTTCCAAGGTAATAGGCTAGTCTGTGTGGAGCTCTTCCTCAGAAATACCATAGTCTATAGGATAATTCTACAGTTTAGGGATCCAAATTCACTGCATTACATAAAGCCAAAATCAGCACATACATTTATCAAATATTCATTGAATCATGGAAAACAATGGAAAAATTACCAGTTTATCTGCTTACAGAAGCAGAGATTGTAAAAAAACAAAGGGGAAAAGGCAGAATGCAAATAAACAAAAACATGGCTTGTGGGATAAGGACCCATAGAGTTTTGAGAAAATTGTAAATCTCTGCTTCTGTAAGCAGATAAACTGCTCATTTTTTCAAATTTATTAAAAAGTGGCTGCAGAAGAGCAAGAGCCTGTGCCAGGTTCCTGCCTGGTTCCTTGTTCCTAAGCGCTCACTCCACAGACCCAATTGTGGGCACACTACACTATTCGTGTGAGGTGCATAGCCTTATTCCCTTTTGTTTTCTTACAATCTCTGCTTCTTTGAGCAGATAAAGTGCTTATACTTGTGTTTGCAGATATGAGCAGATAAACTGCTTATACTTGTGTTTGCAGATCTGTTGAAAGAAGAAATTGAATAGGAAAGAAAACTTAATACACACAAGGGAGCAGTGAATTTGGACCCCTAAGCTGTAGGATTACCGTTTGCAGTTTTACCAAGACTAGATTAGCCTATGAGGTGCTAGTTTTGGGCCTACTTTGGAAAACAGAATTTTCACAAGATGGAGGGGGTGTTGAAGCAAAAATAACTTAAGAGCCCAGTGTCAACAGCACAAGCCTTGTGAAAAGTGCTTGAAGAGTAAGAAAAGTATTAGGCTAATTGGTGTATAAGACAGGGCCGCAAAGTTGTCATGCTGATAGCTGATAAGTTCTTATAATTTTCAGTTATAGTATTTCTGATGAATAAGATTTCCACTTCAGTGAGGTTGATTGGATTCCACTTACGGGAAGTTTCTTGTATTCAGTTAGGGCTATGGATGTTATCGTCATAGTTTAAAGACCTTTTTAAGAAAAAGATTTACAAAGCAGACAGTTCCTAAGATGTGTATATTAGCCATTTGCAAGTTGCCATAAATGCAGTGATTAAAAACCACATGTATGGCAAAATTTGAGCAGTGTATGCTGTTTTACCTCTCAGGAGCCTTCTCAGAATTTGCACACCCACTAGTTCATTTGAGGTCAGTGTGCACATGGTTTTCAGCATTCAGGTATTCTTTCACTGAGTACCTGACCCACAACTTCAGTTGTACAGCAGTTATTTACCTTTAATATCAAACAAAACATTCATGTACCATAGTACTGTATGTATTTTAACTATAAAAGATAAAATTCTCACCTTACGTTATACAGTATTCTGCTGCTGTATGGAGAAATTTCCCTTATACTGTATAGCTGTTTTGTACAATGTTATGCATGGTTACCTAGTCTTTGTAAACAACACAGACTTGTAATGGCCACTTCAAAAAGTATCTGGAGTCAGGTTTTCTATGAGAACATTCAGTGTTATTTTTTATGTCCTTTAATTCATTCATGCAAGGCAATAGAACACCATATGAAATACAGTAATAATAATGAACATACAAAGTTTGGAGAAAAAACAATGCTCTCTCTCTCTCTCTCTCTCTCTCTCTCTCTCTCTCTCTCTCTCTCTCTCTCTCTCTCTCTCTCTCTCTCTCTCTCTCTCTCTCTCTCCACAAAAGATCAAAAAGCTTTTTAATAATCTACATACTGTATACTGTACATATAAAATATTAGTATTTTTATTGTAATTTATTTACTTAGACTATGTTATTGCTAATGGTAATGCAGAATATGAAGGTAATGATGAATATGAGAGAATTAAAATTGATTGAAATATTGTTAGTTAAAGTGGTGTAAAGTACTGTGAAGTACTGTATAGTACATCCTTGATCAGGGAAAGCCCCAGTGAAGTGAAACACCTAAAAAAAAAAAGTGGGATATCTCAGGAAGTATGTGGAAACGTGGAAGTTGCAAACTTAGAAATCATGTGCAAACATGGAAGTTGCAGACCAGAGTGGAGCAAAAAATAATGATAACAGTCCACATCTGTAGAATATAAATTAGAAGTTGCCAAGGCAGAGATACCATCAAGACATTGGGTTGACCAGATGGTGCTTAGACGAATTATGTAGCCTACTTGTACAGTATTAGAGTGTTAGTTTATTAATACCGTCTTACCTTATTCTTGTAAGGCAAAACAATTGTTTTTATCATTCATTTTGCAACATTATATTGATATATCTCAATGAAAAATTTTGTCATTGAATGTATGGTAGCAAAGCTTAGGCTAATTTCAACTGGGAAACCACTAAGTATCAATTCTTAGAAAATTAAAGGTAAGAATGGATTGAGCAAAAGTGCGGCTTCTGGTTGGTGAGAATTCCATTAATTAACCTTTCACTTGAATGTTGGCAAAACATTCTGATCATATTCTATGGGCGTAGACCACTGGGAGCATGAATGCTGAAGCCACACACTAGTGCAGTATTTGTAGATTATTATTACATACACCAGTAAAGCTCTTACTTGTAAGGTGTTTGCCTTCAATACTTCCCTAGGAAAAAGGATGCCATCATCTTTAGAGTTCCATTAACACTGTAATTACATCTCTGGAACTCTCTGGAAACTTATTTGTTGTATTGATTTTGGGTAGGTTAAGGCAGTTTTTTATAACAGACACACTGACTGTACCAAGTCAGATGTTTTATGCAAAAACTTGTTGCATGTATTAATGTAAGGTAATGTGAGACAAATGAATCTCATTTCTAGAGTAATAATCTAACTAAATTTGTCTGTCAGAGTAGAGAAAAACATGGTACAATACTGTAACAATAGTGTAAATTTCTTATCAAGAGCATGCGTATTGTGTGGTTTGTATGTTTTTGTTTATAGTTGTTAAGACAATCTACTTTTGTTTTTTTCTATACGTTTACCTATCCTGCAGTGTAGGTTGAACCTTTGATTGAAATCAAGAGCAGTGGTAAAAATTTACTCTTAAAGTAGCTGCATTACCGAAATAATTAAACTGCCCGTCGTAGCCTTGTGTTGTTATTTTTCTTAGTTGGTTTTGACATTAAACTAGGCCCCCTGCATGAGGTTTGGCTATTTATAACACAGAGTCATCAGGAATTTTTTCAGGCTACCAGGTAGAAGGGTTGCCTGTATGTTGTATTGTAGATCAAGTCATGTTATTGAGTTAGTTGTTGAAATGTGATTGGAAATTAAACTAACTCCTATGTTTGTAAAAGTTTCATTACCTTAGTAATCTCCTTATCTATGATCATCTGGTATAAAATACTATTGATAACTTACTTTATTAAGGTAAAACGTTTCCATTGAACTAAAGTGGTTGAGGATAATAAAATGAAACTGAATAAATGGTTACATTAAGTCAGCCCTTTTTCTCTAATTACGTGCATGTCACTTCTGTTTTTATGATAAAATACCCAAAAAAATTTTCAGAGGGAGCATTGGACCTAAATGTTATTAGTCAAGACTTTTGGAAGTACTGTAGTGTAATTCTTGATTTTGAAGTTTTTAGAATGAGTGAAATTTGACAATATTAGCAGTAAGTTCAAATAGAGTTACTAAAAGCTCATAAATAACCATCTGAAGAAATTAGGCTGGTATCGGGGATTGCAGATTTCTGTAATGCAGTTACAAAATGAAGAAAAAGGGGTTTTGCCTAGTACAAGTCTGTTAACTATAACTGGGAGATTTAAGTCAGTTTACTCAAAGTATATGAATTTAACAACCGCACCCCATGGACATGTCTTTCTATATTGTTCTGGAGACAGGATGGATTTTTGTACTGTGGTGGGGACTTCACTCCTGCCGAGAGATCCTACAAAACTTTGCCACTGTTGATTCAGGGTTTTGTTACGTAAGACAGACTCCCCTGCATGTGCCACAAGTTATGCAGCAGGGATAGTATCTTTCCTAGTATGGCTACAACTCAGTTATGGATCATAAGAACTCTTATGTCAGATCTGGTGTCCTGTTGGACACCAGTCTCTTTCCATGCAGTGCTCTGTGACAGTCCTCAGTTGCCTGAGTAGTGGATGTCACACTTAGGCATGGTCTGGTCAGGACACCTATACTTAAACTGTTTGGTCTGTTGAGGTGGCTGCTGGTGAGTTTTCAAGCCCTGTTGAATGTTTGCAGCAAGAGCAGTTCCCAGGCCTCCTGGCACTGATAATGTCACAGGTTTTCTTAACTCAAGAGTTTCTCCTGTAGGAGATTGTGCAGTAGTTTTATTATCCCAGCATCATTAATGAATCAGCACTGTAAGTATTGGCTTCTGTACACTCAGCAGATGAAGTGATGCACTTTCTTAAGACTCACGTTATGTCAAAAACAAAGCATGGATACAGCCTCTTATAAATTCCACTTACATTTGATCTATCAAGGTTCAGTGATCCAGTGAAGCTTAATGATATTACTGTGAAGGCTGGTGTTTGGACATTGTCTGTATAGTAGCGATGAGATTATCATTTACCAAAGAAAAGCTGATAATGGATAAATGGATATGGGTATTACTTTTGTTTGTTTACTGCAGTTTTTAGAGTTTTCTGGACACCTTTTAGAAGAAATGGATTTTTTGCTGAGGAGGGTTAGATGGCCTTAGAATTTGAGGTATATTTCCATCTAGTGCTGTTACAGGAGAAAATTTCGATCATTTTCTCTGCGTTGCAGATCAGTCATCAGGAGAAAGACTACCCAAATTTATGAAGTCTATGAAGGTCAGGGAACTAACGCATGTCATAGCCATGATTAGTCAGAATTGGGTGATTTTTCTGCAGGGCAAACATTTGAACCTGGTGACTAACAAGTTGATGATATTCAGAAATTCGATTTGAGTCCTCATAATTTCTAACTTCTTTGCGTCTCAGATCCCTACAAGGACTGATTCTTTGTTGAGCATAGGGACATCACAATTTTGAAAATAGAAAGCAGAGTTTTCATTTTGCTGAACTGGAGTTTGACCCTCTTCTGTTAAGTAGGTTTCCAGCCCTAAGCTTGTTAGAATTGTAGGCAAATGTGTGTTCTGAGGGCCTTTTCAAGGAGACCTGAGCTGTATGTAAACCAAACCAGATATACAATCATAGGTTCACAAGGGACTAGAGGGCCAGCAGCCTTAGTATGATAAATTGTCTTAAGTGGACAGAAGTCATTAATTAGACAGGTCTAGGTGGCCTTGTCTGCAAATTTGATGTACGTTATTCCTTTTAAACTGAATGGCTCTATCAAGCATCATTGTTTACGGTACTTATGCAACTTGGTCACCTCAGCAGGATGGAATGGATGTTACTGTCTCTCTCTCTTCGAAACTAGCAGCTATAACACTAAGGTCTTTGGCTCACACACTTGAGCAAGGTCTGTGGAGGATGATAGTTTCCATTGGCTACCCAGCCCCCCTTCAGGTAGAACCATTATCTTTAGTAGCAAGATAATTTGAGAAAGTTTAAGACCAAGACCGGGAAAGATATGGAATCCTTTTCAGTCACATATTCAAAACTGCACTTTTTTTTTTTGCCTTGAAAAATCCCCGACCCTTTGACTAAATAGTCTTCCACAATGTGATATCATTTGAAAAGTAACAATCGGCAAAACCCTTGGACACAAAGGTGAAAAAAGTAATTGTAAATGCCTCATAAAATGAGAAATGTGACAGAGATACAAAACTGAACTCTTCAAGCAATAAGTCTGGTTTAGTGCTTCTTCATTTAGTGTTCATTCAGTACATTCATTTATTACTGTATTGGACTTACTCAGATTTAAGGTTTTTTCGGTTTTGAGTGTAACTCCGTTGGTGACTCCTTTTCTCCCCTGAGCCCAACATCCATCCCTATCCCTTCCTCTCTCTTCCTGTACCCAATCTTGAGTAAGTTTTTGTGATGCTGATGGCATCCACAAAAAAGTATTTCTTGTCTGTTATGTAAGATTATTCTTGTTACACCTGCCAACTCTCGCCATATTAAATCTGAAACAACAAAACAACTGACTTTTATGGTGAAGGACTGAATTAAGGTTTTTTCTTTCTGAATTTTATTCCTTTTAGTCTATGGCTTCGCTGAGGTTTCATGACAAAGCATTGTTGTGGATGGGGTTACTAGATAGTACCCTGTAGGTACCATACAGCCCAGTTTTGTCCATTGCTTATTGAGTAAGACAGAATGCTATCTGTTAACGTGTATTGGGTTAGAAACACAAAAAGTGTTTAACAGATTTTGTCAGAAATTTGTATTTTCAGTAACTTTTTAACAGTGTATTGAATGCATGTAGTTAGTGTTTTTATAGAGTTACCTTATTCATACTTCATAGAATAACCATAGCTTTGTACAGATTTTATTGTACTTGTTACAATAGGAACTTATTTTATCCCCATGGTGGTTGTTAATTCACTGGGGAGGGTATCATAATCAAATTTAATATATTTAGTGTAGTTTCATTTACTGCATTTCAGGCTGAAGACCATGCTTCCTGGCATTGGGGTGTTTGGCACTGGGGACATTGTAAGAGCCCTGGTGCCATTCCTTAGAGCTAAAGGTTTTCGGGTAGAGGCAGTTTGGGGCAGGACCCTTGATGCTGCTGAAAATGTAGCCACAGAACTCAACATTCCTTTTCATACTAATAAGGTAAGATTTGCATTTAATTCTCACTTTTCTTTACACTAGCAGTTTGGGAATTCTCCCAAGCAAGCTAAGATAGTGATACAATTTGCATTTTTCTTAAAATATTATTTTTATGTACCTTCATGTTTTCCTCAGTTAAAACATTGGTGTAATTTGATGGATGGCTAGTATATACTGTAGTTAATAGACTGTTAATGGGAAAAATTTTATAGCTGTTCAGGTTGCCATTAAGAGGCTAATGCTATAAGTCTATAAATGAATACTGTGTTGGAACAGGGAATGAGAATGAAGATTTTGATTTTTCACATACATATTTACAAGGATATTCTTATAGTCCAATTAAAACTGAGTCAGTAATTTTATTTGTGTAGTTATCTTGTTACCAGTTTAATTTCAGAATGTCATTTCTTATTAAATCTTTTGTTGATAAAATGATTGGGGGATATTACAGAAATATACCTGGAATATATTCTTGAGAAAATGGGACTGTACGTGAAAATGAATGACCTTTGATATTTGTGAATAATACTAACAAAAGTATTATTCACGTCTCTGAGAGTCCTCAGTGGTCTGAGCAACAGGCAAATAATATAGTACTGTTTTTGTGAATATTCAGGTTGATGATGTACTGCTTCGGAAGGATGTTGATTTAGTCTTCATAATTTGCCAACCAGATCTTCATGCACAGATAGCTGTCAAGGCTTTGGGCATTGGTAAACATGTGTTATGTGACAGACCAGCAGGACTTTGTCAGGTAAGTGTACTTTATTGGTAGCTAGAATTTTTGCATATTTTTGTTTAGAAAATTGTTGTAGTTTTACTTTTTTTATGAAATACAGTATTTCAGTTTAGTAAGAATAGTGTATATTATGTGTAATGCAAGTATTTTATATTTTAGAAGGGAAAGTAAGTTTGGTGATGGGTTGTGAATAGAAGTTTCTACATAGTGTTTTGAGTTAAAGGTCTCATTTTGTTCCACTGCTTAAAAATCAGTATGGCATGCCTTTAGATTTCAAATGAGGTCTCAAGTTAATGAAAGTGAGGTACTGTATTACTGAAAAGTATTTTAGAAACCTTGTCCATGCTGTAACTAGTGTATGTAGTAAAAAGGGTTCAGTTAGTCATACAATTTATAGTACAGTAGTTATAAAATAATTCTCATGATCTTACTTTGAAGATAACTTGCAGATTCTTATTCCTTTTTATCTGCAGTTAGAAGTCCTGAAGATGGTACATGCTGCCCAGTACTATCCATCCCTCATTTCAGTCATATCCCACGGACTTCGATTTCTTCCAGCGTTTGTGCACATGAAACGACAAATCGATTCAGGCTATGTTGGTACCGTAAATGTTTGTGATGTCAGAGTACACTGTGGAAGCATGATTGGGCATCAGTTTGACTGGATGTGCAGTCATTTAATGGGTGGGGGAATCTTAACCATGGTTGGTAGCCATATTATAGACATTGTGTCGTTTGTCACCGGACAGCGTGCAACTCGTGTTCATGGAATGATGCGAACTTTCACGAAGAGTACAGAAAAGATCAATGGCATTAGATGGATTGATAGTGATGACTTCTGCAGTTTCCAAATGATATTGGATGGAGGAATCTGTGTTACTGCCACTCTCAATAGTCATATGGCTGGAGGATTTGTTCAGGAGGTTGTTGTCTGTGGAAGTCGAGGAAGGTTGGTAGTTCGAGGAGCAAATCTCTATGGCCAGAATACCAGTTTGGATCGAGAAGAGTTGATTCATGAAGGCCCAGATGATGTAGCTCACCTTACAAATAAGAACAGTAACGCAAGAATAAATTCACTGTTGCCCCAGCCATATCTTCAAGGATTATTTAGGCTTGTTGGGGCACTGAAGGAGGCATTTGCCACTGGAGATGGGGAGCACGGGTGGTTGAAAGAGCCTGTTTCTAGTGCAGCAACTTTTGAGGATGGGCAATATGTTCAAGCAGTCATCGATGCCATCAAACTGTCATCAGCTAGTCGTCAGTGGGAACAGGTAACAGTAGCAAATGATGAGAACGAACTGAATCCATTAATGACACGGCTTAATCTTCCTAACATTAACATGAGTTCCTTGGATGCACTTTCACAGGCTCCAACTAACAGACCTCCTCCCCAACGCAAAGTTACTAGTTCCGAGTCTCATTTGCCTTGGAGCTTCGCTACAAAGCACTAAAAACATTGGATGGAAGTGTTTGCTTTTGAGGGAGCTGTCTGCATTTCGGAATTGTTTAATTTAGCTTTAATTGGTAATGCATTCTTTAGATGTGTATATTTGTTTTAGTTTTAAAAACTTGGAAGGAGAATGAAGTATTTACTTTTCTTCTTAGAATGGTACATGGAATTGTGTTCTTTCTGTCTCTTTCAAACTGTAGGTGGTAATTTTGGCCGCTGTTGCTTCCTTTTATCGTTTGAAGTCTTTGACATTGGGAGTGGGAACCGAGGTGTTTTACAATTGTGTATTACATCAAGATTACTTCCATTTTTTGTGTCGGTAGACTCAATGTAAATTTTTTAAAATGAGTATTTATTGTAATGTAAACTGTTAAAATTTCCTGCCAAACCAAAGATCTTTTCCCACTTCTTAATACTATAGTATGTGTATGCAATCCTGCCAAAAGATATACAACATATTTAATTCACGTATCCTCTTTAATATCTTTTTAGATTGACAGGCAGTAGTCGGTTTGAATTTGGTGTTGAGAATTAGAGCATATTCTCAAGACTATATGTCAGGGAGGGCTACTGTAGCTTAGTTTAGTATGTAGTAGGTTTATACATCATTGACACAGAGGTGCTTTTTCATATCCCATAGGGAGGGATTAGGCACACAAGGTTCTTTAAGGCAAATCTTACTGGCATTTTATAATACCTTTTTAGGCACTGTATGTAAAACTTCCTGCATTATTATTTCAAGACATTTTGTGTGTCATGCATTTACAGATTATAATTTGTTATGTCATTGTTACATGCAATGAATTTCAAATGGGTTTGATGGTACCTAGGAATACTATTGTGCAATTTACATGTGATATTTATGTATGTAAATATGCTTTTGTCGTAAAATTTTATTTAAATATCTTGTCTGTAAAATTGTTATGCCAAATGCAGGTTGTTTGGCATTAACATTGTTTTTGTGGTAGCCAAATGTCTTTTTATTTTTGAAGCAATTTTGATTTGATAATCAATTTTGAAATTATTAAAAATAATAATTTAGGTACTTTATTAGAGCACAGTATATAGTATAATGAGCTAAAGTACTTAGTTTTGTATGTATTTAAAATTTTCAAAGGCAAGTATGTCAAGTTCATTTGAGGCTAGTATAGAATATACTTGAGGAAAAAATCTTAATAATAGAGCTGGTGTTGTTTTTTGCTTTCTGTAAGGAATGAAAAGGAGTTCTAGTTATGAAGAGGTGTGCTAACTTTTTAGCGAAACCTATTTGCTTAACCAACTATAAGTAGGTTGCTGTAGATTTTATTTATTTCTTATTTCAGCTTTGTTGATGCAAATACCATTTTTAATGATGTAGTTGGTGGAGGACAAATGTTTTTCATTGGGATAACAAGTACAGTATATTACTTCTTCAGTAATGTATTGATGTCTTCTTTTTGTCTAATTTTTTGTGTATAAAGTGTTGTGTTCATAGTTCTTGTAAATTTTCTTGCTTATTTCAGAACTGTCACTTCAGTCATTCTTTGGTAATGCAATGTATGCTTTAAGTGCACATATTTTGAACTGGGATAGTGGTATGCTTTAGAATTAAGAAGAATTCCTATATTGTGACAACTAGGAATTCGTTTTGCTTCCAGTCAGTGCTTTTGATCTTTGTGCAGGCTTACAAGGGTCTTACTACTGTGTTTTTTCTGTTATCTAAAATATCATTGCTTGGAACTTATAAAGGTAATGAAGGAATTGCGTAGTAACTATTTTGTTTGGATTACTTCCCATTTAACACTTAACATTGCACTTTCCAGATTTATAAGCCATGAAAGTACTGTTCTGTTGACATTGGTGTTAGTGGTGAAAGAATGAATTTCAGTTGTAGTATGAGAGACAAGGGTAATATTTGACATCAGATTTAGGTTGCAAGAGAGGAGCCATATCCAGGACAGGAATTACAGTATTAATGAAGTAGCTTTCAATTTAAAAGACTAGAAGATTGTAGGTGTTGAAGGTTGACTGTGATTATAGACATAATGTCTGAATGAGAAAAGTTTTGCCTATGGGATCCATTCATGTTAACAGCTGGTGATGGAGAAATTATGGAAACATTGATAAAACTTTAGACTTTGCATGCAAATACAAATGCTAGTTTTACCAGTTCAATACACCTTTCTTTTGACTCCCACTCATAACTGATCACTTATACTGCTGATAAACTGATGGTTCTGGGTAGTTACTTGACATTAATAACAGTGGGTAGAGTTTCAGTAATTATCAGATAAATACAGTTTCTATGCTGAGGAGAGATAGTGTATTCATTTTATGTGCACACTCTTAGAATATGCCAAACAGGGCATTAGGTATTAACATGTATAGTACTTCAAAAGATGGTATCCAGGAGACTCAGCACTTCTAAATGTCCACAAAGGATTTTGAGGTGCTCTTTCCTTATTGTCCTGTGCTTTATGACTGAAACAAGATTCATCATTTTTCAGTAATATGCCTTGATCACCCTTGAAAAAGTTTTTCTACCCCAAGTAAATCCTTTAGTATATTGATGATTCTTCTTGAATTGTACCTCCAGATAAATTTGTCTTGAATATAAGAGTATGACTGAGTCTTGTTGATATTAACCAGAAGATGTCAGAAATTATCAAGAAGATGGGAGACTGCTCTTTGACATTTTACAGTTAGCCACATGCATATAACCCTCAGATTTTAAGTGGCTGGGCCACTTGAGCCCTATTGCAGTGATTGCTCAGTAACCTTGATTGTGGGTCATTTGCTAGCTTAGTGCCCCACTTTTGAGTACTTTAGAAATGCTTCTCTCTTCGTACAGTAATTGGATGGGAATATCTGGTCTCCAAACTCGATACAAAATTCTAAAAATTTTAAATTTACCTAAACCCAAGAAAGAAAGAAAGAAAGAAAGTGAAATTTATTTTTAGTATGAATTTAACATTTTGTATGAAAACAGTAAATTATTAGCAGAATTTATCAGGAAAACAATTAAATGAGAAATAATTTCATGGAAATGATACATATCCAGTGCAACATACCAATTCAAGAAATTTGGCAAAAATTAAGAAAACTGTTGGCATAAACATAGACCACCAAGACATATTAACATATAATGAATAAAAAGTTTATGGTCTTTATACAACATTAAAAATTATGCACCTCTTATTGTGCTGTAGGCATTACTAATGAGTGTTTGTATCATCCCTTTGGGTCCTTAGCTGCCCTCACTTTTTAGCTTCTACTTTACTTCCATTCCATTCTTCAGTTTTGCTTTCAAACCTCTTTAAATGTTCTTGGTGCAACTGTGGGGTTTTCTCCCAGCCCCACCTGTAAATCCTTGCACTTCATCTCTATTTTCTGGATCTCTTTACCTTGCTGTCCAACTAGTACTCCAACTCCCTCTTTTCAGTGTGTTAAGCATTGAATGGCTGAGAGTGCCCTAGTGCTTGGCTAGACAGCCTAAATTTCATAAAACTGAACCAATGTCAAACAGTATTCGAGAACACTTGAATTATTTTAGCACTGGACAAAATTTTGATGCATACTTCTGTAAGGGTAAACACAAAATTGATTGAGAATATAAATTTTGAAAGTGTTGAAGATGTAATAGCTCAGAGCCAGGTAAAGACAAAATCAATTTTGAATTGATCAGTCATCTAGCCTCCTGAGCCAAAAGCCACATACTTCACTACTCTTGCCAACTTTGGACAAATAAACTGTTGCCAAAAGAATGGCAACATGCCATCATGATACTAATAGCAAAACCAGGCAAAGATCTTATCAATCCATCACACTAACGAATAACATATCTAACTTGCTTCTATGTAAAGTGATTGAAAAAATGATAAATTAAAAGATAAAGTAAGAGTTAAAATTGAGACCAATAAATGAAAAATATTAATTACCCAACCAAATCTGGATTACAGAAAAAGAAATATACACTTTACCCACTTTGTCACTTAATTAACTATATTGGTAAAGGATTCAAGTGGAATTGAGTAACTATTGCCATATTTTTTCCATTCAAAAGGTTTACAGTATTATCGGGGGGCGACGTGTTATATTGAAAGCATTATTTAACAATAGCATTTGAGGCCAACTGCCTTTCTTCATAAAATACTTCCTAACAGACTGCACTCTCCAGGTGTAAGTAAATAACGTTAACACAAATTGGAAAATGGTGCAACACAGTGAAGCATTTTTATTAGCACATAACAAATATTAAGATACTAAACTGACAATATGACCAAGATATTGCTTACATTGGCTTCTCACAGCTAACAATATGCTTTCAATTTCTTTTTGGAAAAAACAAAAGTCATGTTGCACAAAGAAAGATATTGAAGGAAAGAATTACAACATTTGACTAAAGGGACATACTTTATGTTTTAGATTAATGAGGTCAGATTATATACTGTATATATATAGGTATCAGACACATTAGTATAAAGGTTTGATTCAATATATAGCTTAGGACAAACAGTCTGCACTGGAGTGTTTGAAGTCCTAAATAAATTCTTAAAAGTCATAAGTAGTGAATCACCTTTCTTCAACGTAACTTTATTATACTACGTACAATAAAGATACTGTACAGACAGGTGGCTCAGTGACTAAAAATCTTTTCAATTAAAGAGATATTTGTATAGTCATCCACCTGTATTTCCAGTTAGAACCAACAGAATTTGAGGTCAGTAAATATAATAACAGACTCCATCTGTAGAACTACTCCCTTTTTTAATTGTACAAAAATTGTGTCCGTACACAGTTTTATTATCCAAAAATCCTTTTGTTCAGCAGATTAAGCTTTTATTCAACAAGTTATGTAAGGTGATGTATGTGACAAAATATGTTGGAAATGAGGATGCTGGTAAAGCAGTCAAAGCTCCAACTATACTATGAGAAGGACAAATGTACCTATTCTTGTAAATGGTTTTTAACTACCTCTAAAATTCATCATCTTGAGTAAAGGGCAAGCCCTGTGGAATAATAAATATGATAATAAAAAAACGTTTAATCCACTAGTATTGTTGTGCCTTGGAATTGGTCACATGTTTGACATGTAGTATTTGATGAATAACCTGTGTGGCCCAGCCCCAGAACACAGGACAGTACTAAGCATCAAACATTTTAATAATTTTGTCTACAATGAACAGTTAATATAAACTACTGTACTGGAAACAGGTCCTTGAAAGAAACCGTCATTCATAAACATTTTCAGTAGTATATTTTATTTTTAAAAATTTGGTGTAGTTCGTCCACATAGATTTATCTATATGAACAAACCATTTGGGCCAGCCTTATGGATCTTGTTTATATAAAATATGGTTCCTCCTCTTAACAGCAAGAGATATCTAAAGATATTTTTTTTACTGGTGTATCTATAGGTATGTATGGTGTGAAAGAATTTATATGAATATAGGGTCAATATGAAGGTTATTTTATCAGGTTTTATAAAGTTTGATGCTGGCACATAGAAATGTGTATATGTGTGCATATTTAGACGAAGATTAGTAGATAATATTTTGTCAACCCCGCATTTTTAGCATATAGCTCTCTCTATAGAATAGTGGGTCTTAAGAAATGAAAATGGATCTAACTCATCGTTAGATTGTATGGTTCTTCACACCAAGAAAAAAGTGCCACATTAAAGTTGTTTTGTCATGTCTTTGAATCAGTCTCATTCACTTGACCAATGAATATTAAATGAATAGCCCAGTTCCTGCATGCAGAGGATGTAGATCAATAATACAGGATATTTTATGTAAATGTCCAAATTGAAACAGTGAATGACAGATTTTGGAAACAATTCTGCTAACAGTTTCTTTGGTATAAATTTCAGATTAAAGCCTCAGACATGTGCTCGACTTTGGCTCTTGAAATAGCCATTCATTCATTCATTTATTAGTCTTCAAATTAAACCAACTTTTAACATGAATTTTCTCCATGGTTTTCTTCAATAGACAAGTGAAACCTTGGGAATCTTATTTAGCATGTATGTCTTTGTATCAAGCTTGTGTGCTAGTGCAACTGTTTTTCAGTAACAGCTGAGAAACGTATTTTGAAGTACAGCAGACAGTATTATAGCAAAACTAGGTTAGAATGAAAGTTGGATGACTGGATGGATGAAAAGTGATTGGTATTATATGCTTTTTAGCTGGTAAATCACATGCCAGCTGCTTAATCTGTTATATTGTTAGTACATGATACAGTACTTGAGTATGTTTTAATCTTTTAAATAAATTAAGAAAATATTAAATTGGAGATAAACATTGACAGCAAGGAAGTGAAATACCCATAAATTTTGGAATCTGTTTTTCTTATGTGTATGTACACAGTATTATTGTGTAAGAACTCAATAGCATGTAATAATGTGAGCAGACTTCTTTTATTTACAGTTTTTTTCTTATTTCAGATAAACATTGAGAAAATCTAAGTGACAGGGATGGTAAAACAAGTAATCTTAATGTTCACTCATATTCCCCCAAATTTCTTAAGGTTTTATTTTTATATTTTAAATTACTTCCTCTTACCATGTTACAATGAAACCAAATGAATTGAAAATGTACATGTGTATTCATTATCATAAAAGTAAACACTAGAAAGATGATTGCAATTTTTTTTATTTCATGTACTCTAAGAAAAGCAAATATGTTGAAAAAGTCTTAATTTTTTAGATTGTCATATGTTAATTAATTTAGAGTCAACCTCTGCAAGTTCTGTCCTTTTTGTGCCTTCTTATTTGCAATGGTTTGGCTTCCTCAAATTGATATGAAGTAAACAGGGACTCCAGGCATCATTATTACAGCCATTTTATTTGAAGATAAGAACATTTGAAGCATTTTACACCACATTTTAGTTCTTTGGAGGAAATGAGCCCAGAGTAGTGGCATCTTTTTTCACTGTCTAAATGATTGTTTATCTCCGTATAGGAGATAAACAATCATTTAGACACTGTCTTTACTACAACTGAAGTGTAAGAACGGGACTTTTAGTCGTTTCAACCCATTGGAAAAGGATATATTTCCAAATATTATATGCAAAACTCTGAACTGTGGTTAGAGATTTTTACACTTAAAAGACTGCTTTAGAAGGAGCCATGGAGCTGACTGTACTTCCAAAGGTAATACTTTTGTTTTGTATGCTGACATTGAAATATTGAAGTTGGTTATAGCTTATTACTTGATGACCTTGTGTTCCAGTTTAATTTTCTTACTTATAACATTTTTTTTTATCAATTTTAATGTCTTTCTCTCTTAGGAAAGGTAGAAATTCAATGGGCATAGAGGTTGAAATTTTGTTCAACATTGTTGGTTGTTTCTTTTTCCTTCGTATCTGAAATGATCCCCATCCAGTGATAGTTTAAGTTGGTTTTTTGAATGTTAAAGTGCTTTAGGCTTGTAACTGCTCTGCCATTTCGTGCAGCAACCATTTGTTTCTGTGTTTATTATTTTGTAACACAGGAGATGGTGTTCAAGGATATTACCTTGTGGTAAGCTTTTCTGCAGTCATAACTAGAGTGAGAACTTCATGATACTCTTGGAGCCAAGACAGTGATACAGTTTTTCACTTTCTTGTATATCAATGAGGAGTTTTACCAGAAACTGAAAGCTTCTAACTAAAGGTTCTGCAGTGAAATATTTTGTTTCTTTTTTTTCTCTGCTTATGCATGTCTTAAGCAGAATTAATATACAGCAGCAAGTCCAACTTCTTATAGTTAGCCACAACTTAGTGTGATGATAAGAAACACTGCCATCTATTGATGCTCCTCCGGAAGGCCAGCGGGTATAGTTTGTGGTTGAATTCAGGGAAGAAGCTGGGGTAATGGGCCATTTAGGCACTGCTGTAGTGGTTAACTGATGTTTCATCTTACACTCAATCACTTTGATACCAATGTTGTGCTGAGTCTAGTACTGTACCTAATTTTTTACTGTTTAGTTAGTATGTCTAATACTTGATTTTTGTAATGATATGCTATGCTGCATTTTCTTGACCAAGAAACCTGAGTCTGCCCAGAAGCTAACAGCCATCTTTTTAGGCAATGAGATCAAATCAGCACTTTTCTTTTCTCAAACTTGAAGCTTATGTTGGGCATCTTTCATAGCACAGTTTTGAATGGGAAAAACAATCCTTGGTCAGGAAGGATGGCATTACAGCCCCTTCAGTCCTTGAGAAGGATCAAAGTGAAGGCTGAGTATACAGTATTTGCCTTTTTCTATGTAGATCTTTTTTTAAATTTTTGTGTAGGTTTTTGTTTTAGTCCAGTCTGTAGCAAACAAAGAGGGTACTTTATATCTTATCTGTTTTAGTAGACATGCCTTAACTAGGTCAGTTCCCTTGAAAGAAAAGAACTATCAATTCTTTAACTTGTGTGAAGTACATGTAGATGAATTTGGGTCTGGGTGCAGTCCATTTTCTTTTTATTGTGTTATCACCAGTGTATGTCTTTATTCTTTCATAATAGGTTCTATGGTAGCTATTATTATTCTCAAGAAACTGACGAAGACCACCACATCATTTCTGGAGTCTTGAAGCTAGTCTGAAAGATGTACAGTACTGTATTCTTAAACAAAAAGTATATTGGAACACGACAAAATTAAAGCAGTATTGAGAAGGATAAGATTTTACGTGACATATGAAAAGTAAAAGGTCAACTGTAATGTAGCTAGAGCAGCAAAAGAGAATGCAAAAAGATCCTGGATACTGCCTAAATTGTGCAAGGAAAGGCACTTTCAGAGTATGGTGGTAGCTAAGCAGGTATTTACGGACCATTTTTTTTCCTCTTCTTGGTTGAGCACTAGACTGATTGGCTAAATTCATGTTTATTATACAGTAGTTTCTTTTGTTTTATGCAGTGATTATGATTTTGAGTCTTGTGTTTCAGTTTTGGTTCTTTACGTTAGATACTTTTGGACTACTGTATTGTGAATGATATATAACTGTCTTCATTATTGCCAATTGGATGGGGTCCTCACTTTATTGTTGTTCATTTTGTTTTATTGTACATTATTCTTAAATTTCATTTTGGTTTTATGTTAGGGCTGGTGTTTGTCTTTTTCATACCTTTTTGTATGGAGGTTCAAATTTTTCATCATAGTTTTTGCCCTCACTTATTAATGATTGCATAAATTTAGAATGTGCATGTGTATTGTATTTTCTATTTATAGAATCTTTTTTGTAAAAAAAGTGAATCATGGCAAGTGTCTAATGTTTTGCAGAATCATGAACTCCCAATTGTAACTACTCGTTTGTTTTTAAGGAAATACAATCCATCGCCTTTTACATGGGAATGTTCCTCAGTGCGAGCTGGAAAGTCATTGAAGCTTGGTGACTGGATGGTTAATTGGAAGTAAGTAGATAAGGAGGAGGAAACTCCTACTTGCCTACTGTAAGCTGGCACTTTTTTATTTGGCTTTGGTTGAGTTAAGATGCCTTGTTGCACTCTGATTTATGATCAAGTTGAAACTTTTTTATTTTATGTATGATGTTTGGGTTTGTTGTTCCACATGGATCTGAACGAGGAAAGTAAACAATGAAAGGTGTGAAGGACGTAACTGGGTGTTTGGCTGCTTTAGTGTAATCAGTTTTGTTGTTCAGCAGGTGTAGACCCTACAAGGAATGTGGTGGCTGGTCAGTCTTGGAGTGGAGAGGTTCATGAGCAGCGAACAAAGAACAATAGATGTTTGCTGGTTTCTTCGAAGGGCTTTGCTCAGCATTTGATACTGCCAAATCAATTAAATCTCTCTATCACATCTGGCTCGCTGAGGTTGGTATTTAAGACGAGGTGTCCCTAGATGAGACTGCATTGTGTGTTCATGGTTTGCTGCTGCCTATCCCTGCTCCATTGGTGGTGCTACAAGATTAACCGGTAGAAGATTCTGTCCCTTGGTATTCTGAGTAATCTATTTTTTACTACGTTGCTGCTAAGGAACTCACTTGTGTTGAACCTCTTGTAACAGTCATCATACTTACCCGAGAAGACACCCCCAGTGTATTCGATCACAGGCCTTGCTCCTCCACTCTTTCTGCATGTCTCAACACTTCTTGTTCCTTAGCCAAGTTGGGCAAGACTTGTGGATAAAGTAAGGTGAAGAAACACGTGTGCATTTTCTTCTGCTTTTTGTCACTGAGTTCTTCCTCCTTATCTTCAATCCATTCTTCCTTCCATTGAAGGCAGAAGAGGAAAGAGGTCTCACAAGAAGGGTTCCAGTGGCAAAACTACCACCTGAACCCATTAATATATGATTGACCCAGATATTAGCTGCCTTTTGACTTGTGTTACCTTATCGGACAGCACATGACTCTGACATTATTGGTCCCTGCTCCTGTTCACAACTGTGAGCATGGCATTTCTGGGTGGAGATTCAACTTGCCAGTCAGTAGAGAAACTATCCTGCCATTGGAGGAGCAAGTCTTATAGGTAAAAAAGCAATGATTTGTATTTCTGTAAGAACAAATATTTTCTTAGTTGTACAAACTAGTGCCTTTTATTCATAACACCCCACATAGTCCCTGATGCTGGAAGAAAACATTCCAGCTTATGGCAGATAAGTAGGGGTTTATCTCACTCACCAGCCAACCTCCAATTAACCACCATGTCACCTAGATTCAGCAAACATTTCTAGCTCATGCTGAGGAATATTTCATACACAAAGGATCTGTTTTGTATACATGGGGGAAAATACAAATTACTTTAAAAATTTGATATTTTGTTGTAGTTATATACATTAGTTATATTAAGTCACACAAGCAAGCCTGTACTAATTACAAAATACATACAAAGCCTTTTGAGGTCATTTTTGTTCATTTGCAGTACTGTGAATAAGACAGAGCTGTGTAGATAAATCTTAATATTACTTTTGTAAACATAAATTTAAAAATTTTGGGGTTTAATGACAGAACATTATATCAGTATATTTTTATTACTTATAGTCAAAGTTAAAGTACAATACAGCATAGCACTCTTGAAAAATTCTGCACTACTGAGAAAGTTGAATTTTACAATAGATACATTATTATATATATATTGGTAAAAAGCATATCACAAGGAGATTCTACTGAAGAAGTTGAGCATAATCTCCTTTGCTAAAATTACCAAGTGAGCTGCTGTGCTGAGAAATTTCATGTTATTCAAATTCTGAAAAATACAGTTTTGTGCACTATATTCTATCAATACTGAAGTTTAAATCACAAATGGTTTCTGAAAAACCCAAAAATGTTTTCATTACCATGATGGATAAAACTGATGTACAATATGTGAGAAATTTAACTTAAACTAGTTATTCAGTAACATACTTATTCATCTACAAGATGTAGTCACATGGAAGCTGGAAAATAGTGTAACAAACACAAACCTCATATTGTACTATACTACACCACCCAATGTGCTGCAGCATTAGCTGGGAATAGAATCGGTTACTGATAAATAAAACAAAGTCTTCTGGTAAATAACGCCCATCTCAGGGAACCCAATCACTACACAACCCTTATTAGTGCTTCAGTGAACCAAAGCAGATGCTGGAAACTGAAAGGCTGGGAGAAGGGCACCTTCAGTGTAAGGTTACATTTGTGGAACAAAGAGGTTGGTAATTCTGGAACAGTGATTTTGTGTTCACACTTGCCTTGAGTCGCTACTACAGCAACATATCAACTCTTAGATGCCTCTTATAAAACAAAAGGGACACTGACAGATTTGGTAATTAGAACTGATCTGAAAATAGCTGTTTCTCTAGGATCACCAACACCCTGTAAGATGTTTCATTATGTATCTTAAGGCCGCTTGAGTCTGTATTACTTATATATGAATAAGAGGTCTGTGCCAGCTGGGTACTGGTCAACTACCAAGAGGAATATGAGTACAGTATTCAGGGCATCATCATCATGAAGATGACAGTGACATTTCTGCAGTCACACATCACAGAAGCTGAATAGGATTTCCAACTTCAGCATTAAGATGATACTGAAATATCTTGACCTCAGGGGCTCCTACCCTAGGAAAGGCATTATTCTTGTACAACAATTGAAAATTCACAAGATGACTGCACTCTTAACTAGATGGTGTGATGTGCACTCTTAACCAGATGGTGTGATGTACAAGTCTCATAACCGGAGCTTCCAGTGAACATCTGTAGTAGTACACATAAGACAAAGCCTGATCACCCAGTCTACTGATAAGACTCTTCAGATATTTCTTGGAGACCCTCCATGAAATAAGGTGGAGGACTGATGTGGCCAAAAAAAGGGGTTCTTTGCTCTGAAGACAACTGAGCAAGGCATAAAATGATGAACATTGGGAATGGGTGACCTTAGACTGGTCCTTGAAACTTACAGTTGTAAGAACTGTTGTTATAAGATTATGGTTTGTAGCACTGAATTTATGCTACTTATCCTGGGACAGTGAATTTTTAAGTACTTTTTGAACAGTGATCTCATCAGATAGAAAGGAGACATAAGGTTACAAGTTTCCCAGACACACAAGAAATCAAAGAAATGAATTTTTAACTGTAAGCTCTGTTGGCTATGGAAATCCTAAAAAGGTTTATAAATGTAGTGTTTCCATATCTAGTATGTAATGCCTCCCCAAAGGCACCATGCTTTTCACACAGCTTTCATAGTACTGTACTCGTAAGTATTGTTCCTATGACAAAAATAAAGTAGATCATGATTTGTCTATGCCAAGAGGATGCAGAAAGCTGTAACACATGCCAGTAACACATGCCAAGATCCTACGTGGCTAGTTCCTGAATTGTTTGATATCAGGTCCACAGTATAGGTAAGTTGTTTCTGTCTACATTTTATTTTGTGTTGCAGCATTGTCAGTGAGGGTTTCTTTCCCCCTGACAAAATGATACTAGATGAATGTCCTTTGAGAATCAGTAGTCTTCCCTGAGTTTTGTTTGCACACCCAGATGGGAATCCTCCTGTCTGTTTCATTTAGGCTTATTCACTGTCATTGTCCAGCCTAGGAACCCTGTCTTGCAAGTAGTTTTTAACTTGAGAGACAATGTACACCTGATTTGTTTGAGAGAAGGTGCACGTATCAGGTTCAGGAGTCTTCACTCTGCACCTTGTGAAGAATGTACTCTATGTAGCCTTATGGTTTGTTAGTTCATCCTGTAAGTGGAAATGTGAAATCATTGTTGGCCTTTGCACCAGACTAAGGTATAGGATATAGATGAACTTCCGCTATAACCAAGTGTGGTATTGGCATGACCTGCTCCTGTAGCTTCCCTGCACCTCCATTAGCAGGAATGTTGCTCCTGTAGCTTCCCTGCACATCCATTAGTAGGAACGTTGAACATCCAAAATTCACTGTGCTCTTTAGGATTTTGAGAATCTGCCAACTGAAACTTCCAATATCTGGAATTGGGTAAATGCAGCTTTCATCTTAAATACATGTTGAGATCTAGGTTCCATGTCTCCCCCTGCAACAGAACCATCTATGCACATCTCTTCTTAGCATATTATGACTAAGATACACTTGAACTATTTGTTGGTGCCTTTATGCTTCTAATGTATTGAAGAATCCTCTGACAGGTTTCCATGAAACTACTAGTATTTTGCCACATGAAAATTCTGATGTTTGTTCTAAGTAGCCATGTCTCGGGTAAGTGTTAGTGTTAAGGAATCCCTCCTTTACAGCTTCCTCATGTCTGTTCTAAGTAGCCATGTCTTGAATAAGTGTCAGTGTTAAGGAATCCCTCCTTTACAGATTCCCATGGAAAAATAATTCAAATTGCTTTCTCCATTGGGTGGGTACCAACCATATATATGGGTCACACCTTCCATTTTTAAGGATATGGCACTGGCACTGCTGGCTAGAAGCACCTATACTGTACTGTCAAGCTGCCCTTAAAGGAAATGGAGTCAAAATGTACCATGAAATCTAAACTTAGAATAGCAAGACTATTAATAAACTAAAGTGCAAGAATTTTTCAACATTACTCTTAGATGAAAATTTATTTACAGCGCTAATCAATTGGTCTTGATCATTTAATATCTTGAATTAAGTAAAATGCATAAAAACTGTTTCCTCTGTTAATTTACTACGTAAAATGCAAAAAAATTGTTTCCTCTGTTAATTTACTAAGTGGGCTAAGCAAACAAAAAAACTTAAAAAACTGAAGCCTCCATGACTTGCTGAAGGAAATACTTTGTTGTAAACAAGCACACAAAATACATTATATCCAACAAGCTATACTGTATTTATGTTTACTTTGTAATGGTGTAGAACAAAGAGATGAAGGGTGTGGAATACATACTTCCAAATCATATAATAGCCAAGGACACAAATAAAATGGCTCCCTCTCTCAAGAGGGATGCTTGCCTTGGGAATAGCCACTTGGTAAATTGAATTTATTGGCTATTTTCAGCTAATACCAGAGAATAAGAGGCAGTGTAGCATAGCATAAATAGAATAAGAGGTTTATGCACTGTATGAACACATTTAAAAATTATAATGGGAAGACAACTGGTAAATATTTGGCAAGTAAAATACTGCTTATGCATAAAAGTCAAACCTGCAAGTAAAACACTGCATATACTTACGGGTAAAACCTAACTCACAATAAAAACTGTAATGGAACAAATATTACTGTACTTAACAAACACCACCTCACATTTCGAAGCAATACTTCATATACACTGGAGTAAAAAAATTTGTTGCATTTTTCTTAAAAACTGGTAAAGAAGTTTTAAGCATTTTGTATTGCATCAAAATAATACAAACACAAAAGAATTCAACTGCATCAGTCATTGTCCACCTACAACAGTCATAATACAGTTTTTTTCATAAAAGCAAAAGTGGCTTATTCAAGTAATAAAAATACTATAAAAAGTGCTTCCAGTCTTTAAAAGTAAATTATAAGAAAACTTACTGATGTCTATGCATAAGGTTATGTGGTTTTGTTTTTAAAGCTCAAAAAACAGAGAAAAGGTTTAAATGATCAACTGTAAGGAAAATATTTTAGTGCTGGCTATGGATAATTCCTAAGCTACTTCCAAAGCAGCTCCATATCACAAGAGATAGCAAAGGCACAGCACTTTAGTATATACAAATCCAGTGTGCACAATGAAAAGCATTACAGTGTACTGCTACAAATAGGGCAAACAGTGAGAAAAAGCCAATTCCAGAGCGCAGTGCAAAACTGACACTAAAAAATACTCGTGCAGCAATACAAACTGAAGATAACAGATGAAACTTTTATGCGTAAAAAAAAAAAAAAATTCATGCTGATACAATGTACCGATATACATAATTTGATAAATTTCAAACTTGCAGTTTGTGTTTTTTACTAAAATACTTTGATTACAGGAAACTGAGTCTGCTCTAAATAATTTGAAAGGGTAAGCACAAGATTATCACATTACACATAAAAGTTTAGACTGAATAATATTTTTGATTGTTAGATTTTAATGTTTGCGGTTAATTGCTACCATTATGAAAAAATGGCTTCGCAGAAATATACAAAATAGACGTTAATGCTCTGTTTCCCCTGATTTCATCAGTTTCTAATTTGTTAACTCAAACACTTCCTACTTCTAGTACCAACTCTGTAGGACTAGCTACTAAGGTCAGCTGACAAAAAGGAAATATAAAAAAAGAATGATCACAGATTATAACAAATGGTTATAGAAGTCCACAGCTATTATATAACAACTGGTTAAAGTCATCCTTATCAAAATAAATGGTTAAAGTGGTCCTAGCCTGACCACTTTAACATCAAATTCCATTAACAAAAATTTTAATTCTGAACAGCTGTTTTCTACACTTCATGCATTGTGAAAGTGAAGTAGTAATGGCTCTAGTCCTGTAGTAAAACAACCCATCCCTTCAAAATGTTCTAGAAGTCCAGTCTTAAAGTGACATTTCAAATCATCAAACCAAATGGCACTAAAACTAGTCTGGAATGCAGAGTGTACAGGACTTTGGCTAACCCATATAGCCCATTTGTCAGTACAATTAACCAACTTAACATATCGATAAAAGACAAATATCTATCGGGTCCCATACGGAGTAGTGCCATCTGTGTACTTCACGTGATGCATTGTAGTCAATGCTACAGGCTGCTTGAAACGTTCTTTCAGCTCATAGCTGCACCCATTTCTTAGCCTCACTCTTCTCACTTCCTTTCTTCATTTTGCTGTCCAACCTCTTAAATTACCTAATACTGTACAAGTGTTGGGTTTTCTCCCAGTGGCACCTTTAGATCCTTGTCCTACATCACCCTTATTTTCTGGATCTCTATCTTGATGTCAAACCACTTAAATCCTTCTTCTGTCTTAAGCACTGAATGGTTAAAAGTGCCCTGAAGCTTGGTGGGACAGTCGAAATTTAATCAAATCAAATAATGAACTGATGCTAAAAAATATATAGAGACCTGGAAGTCAAACATCTGGTTTTTGGAAAAGAAATTATTCAATCAGTTTGACAGAACTGACAATAAAACCTTGACAGAGTAATGACTAGCTCACTCAGAAAAATATTCCTTAAGTATCAAACTTATTTAAAAAAACAGAGATGGGCTGTTGAAATCAAATTAATTAGTTTGTTTCTCATAGCATGAATTTCCATTTAACTGGTTGCCAACAAAAGATATGGACTTCATTTGGGACCACTGCTTTAATGGTAAGAACAGTTGCCTATCAAACCAATAGATGCTTTCTATAGGATAGTTGCTTTTCTCAGAGATAACTGATGCCTAGCAACAGAGCAGTTTTCAAAATAGTCAACAATATATACAATACCTAAACAAAGATGTAAAAATGTCCTACATAGCACTTTACATGTTAGCACATATCTTCCTGATAAAAAGGAGTATTATGGAGTAGAAGTCAGAAAAGAGAACAAGAGAAAATATGGTAGTAATCCATACCGTTCTAACGTACAGACAGACACTGGTGACTGCAACTATTTAGGTGAATTTTGCACAAAAAGAAAGCTGACTGTTGAGAAACACATGGAAATGGATAATAAAAAGATTTTAACTCTTTAGTGCAACAAAAACCATTACCATACTGCAAAGAAAGTGTCTTATGGAGTCAATGTTCCTACAATAAGAATTAGAAAAGCTGAAGAATAAAAGGACGTGAAATAAAAGGACGTGAAGGTCAAAATTCTATGTAGAATGACAAATATTCAAAACCTATCACAAACAGATTGCCATTTTATGAGAACAGTATTTTATAAGATAATTTAGGTATTCCTAGTAATACAAATATCCTTGTCAGTACAGAAGGCAATGCTTATTTTAGAAAGACAATACGTACTTTGGCCAGAATACGAAGAGTACAGTACATTATGAAATATTCTAATTCTCCTAAGATTCCTAAACTAGCCTTTTGATCTTGAAAAGATCAAAAGGCATTTTAGGACAAAATTCTTGAAAAAAAAAAAAATCATAGTTAACTTCCCATGATTATGCAAAACATCACAAATTAAGTGCACACCTTCATCAGCATTAGGGGTGAAATACAGAATGTAGGTCAAGTGATTCCTTATAAGTACAATAATGTATGTAAAATACATCAATAAAAGTGCTTAAAAATATGCTGGTTTCAAGAGTCATACACTAGGTGTAAAGTAGAGAGATACTAGGTTCATAATGGTACAACTATTGTTCCAGTACATACACAAGCGAGATAATAAAATATGTATTATAGTGCTTAGAATATTTTGCTTATGATGCCTAATTTATTACAAGAAATGGGAGGGTAAATAGTAATACACTCACAATTATGACATGAAGAAAATACTATTCCAGTAATATAAATATGATAATACTACAGCGTATGTCTTATGCCACAAACAAGTTGTCATGATTTCACAAAATAGGCTATATTACTGTATGTGTACCTAAATCAAAACATTTGATGTACTTTCAGTTTTGATTTCATTTATTTTCTGTGCAGCAGTATACAGCATATTATTCTGCTATGGTTTTCCTGCAGTCACACACCAAGGCACATTATTGTTAATTTTTTTAAAAATATATTCTTTGGGATATACAATATCTCAGTTACTCATGCAAGAGCTTCGTATGACTACATCTGAAAACTACATCAAAACCAACGGGAAGAGAGATACAAAAGAACTTTAATAAAAAATATTTGGGGGCTTTAAAGATGGTATCCTTAATACAGCCTCAATTTTTGCCCAGTAAAATTCTGCACTAACACAATTTCAGCATATCTGAACATTGTTTTATAATCAACATAATCTCTGGTATTCATTAACTTGACTGTATCATAAGTTTCACATATTGAAGTGAAACCAGGATAATGAATTTCAAGACCATCATAGAGGATATGAGAGATATCCTTTTACTTGTGTTGAGCATTTTCATAGAAGCACACTTGCATGTGTAATTGAGACTTGCATCTGTGTGCTCACACCAAAAAAGTCTGACATCCTATAAAGTTCATGTTTAATGAATCGTATTATAAACCAAAAAAGTAACCAGTGCTATGATGATGGTAGGATTGTGATGAAGGTTATGCTTGGTTTAAGATGTAGACAATAAAACCATCTAGCACTCATTTGCTCTGACAAATTAACATGACTTCAAATGATGCAAGGATTACAAGATTTCATTAAATTGCTATAAAGAATTTAAAGCATACTATATCAAAAGTCTATGTTCTTAGGTTAAACCATTTGTATGAATAAATTACAGTTAATGCACACAGTAAATAGACTATAAGGTATGAAACACTTGCTTTACATCTTTTGATGTGAGATAAATTTTTTTGCTTTCAAAGAAGGGGTCACTTACACAGCAATCCTAATTAAATGTGGATGATCACTAGATAAAACTTTCACAGCATCTTGCTGTTTCGTTAGTCATATTAGTTTCTAGCAAAAGCTACAGTAGTTGAAATATCATATAGCAACCACCACCAAAAATATTTCCTGACATGTCAATAAACAATGACAGTGAGTTGTAAGTGTATAACATAAAGCTTGAGTTTTTTGTGAAGCTGCTGCTGTTGAAAGGTTACCTAATGCTTACAGCAGTTGCTACAGCAAGTCAGAATGAAGGGACCATGAGGATCCCTTCTCATGCATTTATAGAAGGGCACTTCTAACCTCTGTAATTTTAGTTATGGAGATTAGAGAAATTATATAGCATAAGTAGGAATACAGAGCTTACAAGTGTAATTTGAAGAGAAGAATTACAAGGTGAAGATAGATGCTATACAAGTCCCCAAGGGAGAAAAAGTCCTAGGAACAAGAGCACTATACCCTAATATAGTTTTATGAGTACTGTACTGGATGTGTGGGGTATCACTTTCATTGCTATATATCTCAATTTAACAGCCTCTTGCACTCCCTTTGTTTATCATCATCATTTTCAAACAAACTGATTATAACTAGCTGAAAAAATGACAACGAATGTGGAAAGCAGACTTGCAATGCATCACATGATGTTATACAGTATATTGTACAGCTCTCTGTAATGAAAGTGAATTTCATTCAGAATATCAAGGCATGAGATACAAAAAACTGTCTACTTCATTGTTCATTATTAAATACAAACATTTTTAAAATGTTCCTGATGCCTAAAACATTTTCCTGCTAAATGTAAACATTTCTTGCAATACTTGTAAGATTAAGACATGGTACATCAACAAATCAAAAAATATACTTTGGAAGAACTAGAAAAGTACCATTGTGATATAAAGTTTGCCTATAAAACACTTCCCATGAATCATGAATAACCAGAATGTCATGAATATATTTAAATAAACCCCTATCTTAAAATTTTTTAAAGATTCACGATTACACCTGTCTGGCAAACCCACTAGTGTATATTGAATTTTTGCTTAAATCCATTCTGTTACAAGACTTCTAAACTGAAGCAGTAATTCATCAGAATATATGTAAAATATAGTATAAAAAGCATTGGTAGTAATAATATGCATAACAGCCAATATTTATAGTCTCCTAAAAACTTAGCATGCATTTTTACAGTGAATGTACAGATATACTCATGACAGATTAACCAAGCATAGTTACTGTAGAAAATGTTTAAAAACTGATCTTAAAGGAAAGAGCCAAGTTAGTTTTTTTAAAGCATGCGTAATGAGGAACAGAATTCAAAATTCTGCAAGGGAACAGTGTTGTATGAATGACTGATCAAAATACAGTACAATATGTGAAACTGTGGTTTACAAGTTTCTTAAAGTATCTGTTTCGGGAAGGGATAAGGGGAGAGGAGCACTTATTCAGAACAGTACTAAATATGAAAGTAAAAAGATTTTATGATGAGAGATGACCCATAAAATAGGAAAATGGCAGAGAAAATGACCTGGAGCAGATGGTAATTCAGGAAGAGAATGGACAGAACTCATTTCACATCTGAGCCCATAAAGGAAAAATGTAGTGTCAAAAAATCAATGATGATAACCTGAAGAACAAAGTTTACAATATGAGTTTTAGGGATCTTCCTGTGAAGAAACAAGGAGAGTTCTGCATGCCAGCTGCAAAAGAGAGGATGACTAATCCAGTACATCTGCCTTATGAAAAATATGCATTTATAAACTTTCAACAAACCTTGCGAGTCTGATGTAAGTCGCCGGGTCACAACGAGGCCCAGGAAGTCAATGAAGTGAGAGATTATATTTAAAAAAAAAAGACACTCCTTTTGCAGATGATTTGTATTAGCAAAGATCAAGGCAGATCTCATATCTAGCTCTAAGAAGTAAAAAAAACTAAATACATCTAATAAGTCTAAATATGTATTGTGCTTACAAAATATTTTAAATATACAGCACTGCACATCACCGGAATATTACATTACTTCTGGGAAATACTGTTGAAGTACATATGACATATGGTGTAATTCTGTAGTGCACGTTACTGTATTATTCGTTAATTTAACCAAGCCACAGTTATTGACTCTCACAGGACTGGGCCAACAGGTTTTTTCAAAAATGTACAACACATATCAAAGTGCATGACTGTGCTGTAATTGCAAATTTTGGATAGGATGTACTAGAAACATGACTATAGATCCTCTTTCCTCAGTTGGTCAGGTATCTCAAGTTATTTTAAATTATTTCTAAATAGTAAATTTCAAGGTCCAAGTTCTTCAAAGCCAGCAGCATCTAATTAAATCTGAATTTATGAAAACTAACATGAGTTACAAATGAATTTTCAAAACACAAAAATTTAGTTTTTAAGCCTAAAAATATTTCATTCATCTGAGTTGCAACTATCAGTATGACTCAAATCCAAGAAATACAACCTAATCTGATGTAAGTTTCAATGCAGATCATAGAAGTTTAGACACCTCATTAGTTTTCTTTCTATGAATAATATAAATTAGTTTACTGAGAATGCTGAGGCATATCAGAATACTGTACTAATAATATTGTACTGTAATAATAATAATAATAATAATAAAAACAATAATAATAATAATAATAATAATAATAATAATAATAATAATAATAATAATTAATAGATGTTTCTACAGCATTTAATTTATATAGTCTTCTACACATATTAACACCTCTCTAGAAGTCAACAGACTCTTCACGAATGTTTTAGTTGATGAGACCATTGAACTTATCTTGAATAGGGACTATAGATGAGAGGACACACTGACTATGAACATCCCTGAAGAAGCCCTAAAAGCCCTTCTTGAAACATGCACGAAGAAGGCCCCTTTTATCACCCACAGAGGACATCTTTACTGCCTGACTGATGGCATGGGAATGGGATCTCCTTTAGGGGTTCCATTTGCCAATTTCTACAAGAGTGTCGTAGAGGAAAGGGTTTTCAATATGATCCCTTGCCCTCCTCAATACCACAGTTATATAGATGACACCTTTGCAAGAGTGGACAATGAAGAGGATCCAGAAATATTAAGAACTTTTGAAGAATGATCCGTCTTCCACTTCATGTGAGAATGCAGTGTTGATGGTGCCCTCCCCTTCCTGGATATTTGGGTACAGCAGTCTCCAGTGGGTTATACCACCATAGTCTTTAAAAAGCCTACAAACCTGTTGCATGCCTTAATGGATCCAATGAATGCCCAAACAGGTATAAAAGGTCTGTGGCGGATGCCTTCGTCAGCCATGCCCTCGCACACTGCTCCACGTGTAGAGAAACCACAGAGGAGATTGAAAGGTCCACGCAAATGCTTATAAACAACAATTTCTCAAATCATAAAGTCTAATGACAAACCCGAGTTTCCATAAACAATTGGCACCGTGAAAAGTATGATGGACACTGATAATGACCAAAGTGGGTTCATATAACTCTATTACAGAAATATTTTGCACAAAAAATAGAGGACAGGAAAGCACTCAGAAAAATAATAAATGAAAATGTCTCCATTACTACAGAAGGGGATAAGATTAATATTATAATGCATCATAAGAATATGAAAACGAGCAAGCTACTTCTTAAAAGCAACCTGGCACCCCCAGAAACATCTTTGAAGAATAGTGTCATCTACAAATTTACATACCCGGTGGAAGGATACCACCCCTCATATACTGTATCGGGATGACTACAGTAGTGCAAAGGCCATCTTTAACCATTATTTACAATGCCACAACAAAAGACCTGACAGAGAAGAACTTATAAGAAAACAAAAATTATAGACCAGGCACCATAGTGCCAACGCCTATGGCTTCTGCATGCACTCCATAAATATAAGAATCAGCCAGCACCATAAATTGACGAGAGAGAGAGAGAGAGAGAGAGAGAGAGAGAGAGAGAGAGAGAGAGAGAGAGAGAGAGAGAGAGAGACAGAGAGAGAGACAGAGAGAGAGAGAGAGAGAGAGAGAGAGAGAGAGAGAGAGAGAGAGAGAGAGAGAGAGAGAGAGAGAGCACTGGATGCCAGCAACATGTCACATGGGTGATCTATGATACCAGCCACACCAAGGGGGGTACCTGAGCCAACACCCACCTCCAACCAACAACACCGATCAGGCCTAGAAGATCACAACGCTTCTGAGACCAATTTTGTCATCAACCTGCAACCAATTAAAATACAGTCTGCTAACCAGTCTGCCAACTGTAAACCACCCACCTGTTGTATATACCTGTATAACATGCATATCAATTCATTAAATTTTTGTAACTTTCTGCAGATGACTGCCAGAGCATGTCAAAACATAAGAGGAAATAAAACTAAGACAACAGAAAATTTTTATATGTCCTTAGGAAACCCGATATATCAGCTCACTGATGAAAAGAGGATTTTAAGATGAACAGAGAAGATTGTACAAATTAAATGCCATAGAAACAGCTAATATTTTCAATGCTACTGCCCTCAGAGGAGGTCTCCTTAACAATAACAATAATAATAATAATAATAATAATAATAATAATAATTTAATAATAATAATAATTGTAAGTTTTATTTAGGAAATATGCTAACTTGGACCTATCTTTCTTCTGTTATACTTGAATTGAAGAATACTTATTTATATATATAAGAGTATATATATATATATATATATATATATATATATATATATATATATATATATATATATATATATATATATATATATATATATATATATATATATATATTTATATATATATACAGAGATATGTATATATATATATTATGTGTGTATATATATATATATATATATATATATATATATATATATATATATATATATATATATATATATATATATATATATATATATATATATATATATATATATATATATATATATATATATATATATATATATATATATATATATATATATATATATATATAATATATTAAAGGATCCAAATAAATACAAAAACCCTTAAATGACAGTGACCAACAGGTGACTTGTATAAAAGTATTAAAACCTGTTTATTATAACAACCACAGACTAATGAACAAAATTACATAAAAATCGTAAGAAAAGGGCCAACAATTTTCTATTTGCAAGGAAGAGTACCTGCGTTAAAAACTGGAAAATAAAAAAAAAAATTATAAAAGAAGTACTTGCAACATACACCAAGTAATTCAGCAATAACTACAAAAGCCTAAGTAAAATATGGAAGCTCAATATGTGAAAAACTTGAGATTATTGTACTGTGTACAAAAGCAACTGAGAAACCATACTAATTCTGAATTATTTAAAGAAGAGAGGAGGTAGAACCATCTACTTGGCACCTACTATTTAACAAAACTATGCTGTTCACCCACTAAATACCAGTATCTTCCAGCTTAATCATAGGGGAGATACGAACACACAGTAAAATATAGACCAAAATATGCATACTAAGCCTTAATTAAGGGCTACTTACTGCTGTACTGAAATAACCAGTCATATTTCATACATAATTCTTTGAAGACCATTAATTTGGTGTTAAAAATAAAGCTACTTGAATTTTTGGACATCTGCAATCTAATTGAAATTCCAAGCAATATCAATGGTGGTCTTCCAAGCTTTGTTAAAAGGTAGGGTGTTATTTCAAAATAGAGCATGAAAGCCTGCATAATCTTAAAGTTTCTCACTAAGAAACTAAACTATTAAGGCTAACTTTCAGTTTTCAGTTTGAAAACTGAACCATCAATATGAAAAATCATGCTATAATTCAATTTCCAAGGAGATCCCTAATTATGAATACTGCCTTATTTAAAACATCAAGTTTATGAATCAAATGATTACAAGCTCTACAGTGAAAAATTCTATATATACTACAACAGGTTTAAAAACGGAAGCTTTTTACCTAATACTGTACTGTTCATGAAAACCTGGATATAAGGAACATTAAATGTGCACAGCACATAATTAAATATGAGTTCTTTACCCTTGACAGATTACTTTGTGTTACCAGTGTAAGATAGTAAACGTGATAAATTCTAAAGCTTGATGTAGAAAAACTAATAGTTTCAACAGAGCATTTCATACAAAAACAAATCATGTTTTAGAACAAAAATGTTACTGATAAATGGGGAAGCCCTCCTTTTTAAATAGCTTTTCTCAGTAACACTAATAATTAAACTATAAACAATATTCTGCTTGTTGCAAAAAAAAAAAAAAAAAACTCCCAATTGGATGTTTGTTCCTCAACCAAAATAAATATGTTTTCTTCAGTGAGTTCCAAATATTGTGCAGTTCACTGAAACTTAGCACTAAAAAATGTTTGATGCACAGTATATGCTATAGAATTTCCTCTATAATCAAACACATACAGTACTTGGAATAATTATTAAGCCACTAAATACTTGAAATTTCCCACATCTTGACACTTGATAAAAAAATTCTCTGTCAAAGTTTTCATTCACAATACCCATTGTATGGAAAATACTCCCCACTAACATTTCCTCTACTAGTAACTATATCTGCCTTACATGCATTCTTCTTTCAATATTTAGCCAGTATTTGAAGAAAGGAGACAATGTAGATTATCAAACATGCTAAAGGCTGTACAATTCCATCAAAAAATTTTCCAAACAGAAATCTATACATGATGCATTAAAATATTTCTCACAGTATATATATATATAAGCCATACATTTTGATTTTAATGTCCAGAATGCAGGTCATTAAATTTATATTATTACTTATATACTGTACAAACTAATGTGGAGTAAACCAAACGTGATATCCTCCATACCACGATATCCATAAGCCACCACTTTCTGCTGTACAACTTCCCTCATTACTAAAATAGTAAAATATTTTGATTACAACTTTTATACTATGTAAGAAGGTTTTTGTTTTAAAGCCTAGACTTTGGTGCTTTAGTTCTTTAATATTTATTGTCACACACACACCATTTTAGGGTAGCTGTGGACATTGTGCACCTACCTCCATGCACTTCAGTAGGTCTACTCTATACAAGCGCGGAAAAAACAAACTGAATATAAATTGTGCGTAGTATCATCTTAATTATATGAGTCTTAACTGACTTTACAGTCTGGATATATTTAATAAAACCTACTTTTTGCTTAATCCATACAAAAATTCATAACTACTCAACCCTAAACTACATATTAATGTAGTAATTTCCATGTACAGTATATATTAAGTTTCCTTTTCCAATTAAAAAGCATCTAATCCCACTGCTATTATGAGATCCCCTCATGCAAATATCTTGCAATATAATATTGCTTGAAATATTAAGCAAATTTTACCTAAACATCTTATTATTTTCTTTATATGGCTGGAGCTGGTGCTTTTTGACAGCAATAAAGCAAATGTTGCTTTACTTTTCATTAAATAACCATACCTAAACAGAAGTCCTACTTTGATTTGTAGTTACTAAAACTAGAAGGGGAAAAAAGAAAACCTTGTAATACAAAGAAGCTAGAAGGTATTCACAGCCCTTTGCTATACAAAGGATCAAAGCTTCCTCCTATTAATGCGGTAATGGCAAAGCAAGATAAATTTTATTGTACGAGGCTAAGGAGGAGGTTACTTTGCATATTGGAAGTATAGCAATTATAAGTTTCCTTTCAAATACCAGTCCCATTATGCTTTATTTCCCTTATCACTAATAAATGTGAGGATCACATTTCCCAGTAAAATGAAATGGCAAATAATTTTTCCATGCTACACCTCAGAAATATTTCCAATAATCAATAAAACTGAAAAGTACACTTTTCACAACCAAAGTTAAATCATGAAAACTGGTACAGTAATCTAAAAATATAGTAACATTCAATATTGTTCTACTGTGCTTAAATATAAAATAAACCGAAAGTTCTGCATACCATCTACAGTTCTCAACCAACGGGACATCATACCTGAAGAGCATCAAACTGTTTCTTAACCAGTAGGATATCATAAATAACATCAAAGGGTCCCTTAACCAGCAGAGAGTCATACTTGGATAATGTCTAGTCTTAAACAACACCATGTTTGCATACTATCAAAATCCCTTACCCAGTAGGATATTATAATCAAATCGAGTCAAAGGCTCCTGCAACCAACTGGATATACTTGAATGATATAATTTTAGAGCCCTTAATCAGCAGGATACCAGACTTACAGACTATCAACGGGTCCCCTGACCAGTTATACATCATAATTATATGGGTACTGTACTACATTATACAAGATTCCTTTAATTAACAAGATATCATACTGTAATACATCAAAGGGTCCCTTAACCAGCAAAATATGACAGATGAATACTATCACAAGGCTCTTTAACCAGTGGGACTTCACCCTTGAGCAGCTACAAAAATTTTCGTTACTCAGCAGTATCTAGACTCGAAATAATTATTTGTATGCCCTACGTAATAAGGCCCAACAATCCACACACAAAAACCTGAAGGGACAACATGAAATGGCATTATTAAAATAACAAGAAACCTGCTAATCAATCAATCAATCAAAGAAAGTGTGAATGGAATAGCTATATCACCACACATTAAAGAAAGCACATAGAGAAAACTCAACCTCCACTTGAAAATAAGTTATATATTAAACCCACAAAAATTAACTGATATTCATACAACCTCAAAATATCTTGCATATGACCAGTCAATTAGCATTCTGGAAGAAATGGCCATATGCAATCTTTTAAATAAAATACATACACCTGAATCAGTCAAAACTGAAAGACTAAAATCTGTACCACATATACTGGTCAAAACTGAGAAATTGCACAGCATATAAATATGAAAGACAACATCATTATACAAAGATGAATGAGAAAACAAATTAATTTTAACAGTATTCTGTCAAATACTGTACTATATGTAGTGAAGATCAATTAAAAAAAAACTGAGGACATGGTCAAGGACTTTGTACGTCAATACATCTTTAGCCTTGGCTGCCTAAATTATGAGTCTTCCTCCAAAGAGAATTAACCTGATGGGCAGTGTCAGTCATGACACTTGCTCAAGAACCTAACTTACAATCTTAAGTACATATAAGGAACTGCAAGAGCTGTTCACTTAAAAGCATCTACTAGACTTACTCACCAACTCCTTGGTGACATCTACTGGTATACACACCACTGTTATTAAATACTGTACAAGAAGTCAACATTAAAGTATGAAATATTTGTTTAAGTAGCTACTGTGCTGCCAATGAAAACAGCTGTAAATCATCGTTACATAGCAAATACCTGATAATTTCGTTCTGAGTCACAATTCACACTCTTGAAATATGGTTTGAGAAATACCTGACTAACTTTGAAAAAATCACAAGTTGCTCTGAGTTACTTTGTTCTCATCATCAGTGAGTTGGTTTGATTTATCTTCTTTCCAGTCACAATGATCTGGGGCCCATACTTCAGCAGCTCCTCTAAAAGAAAAGGAAAAGTTCTTCAGAAACAAAGCAAAGAGGTTTTCAGTGGCAAGCCAAACTGGATATACTGTATATCACATATAATAACATAAAAGTTTCAAAATTTAAATGGAGTTTCTAATATCAGAATCAATTGTGGACAAAATCTGTTTTTTGACAACCCCATTATAATCATATATTTTAAATTCCTATTATTGGGGTCCCAAATATCCAAAGTTCATTAGTAAACAGCACTGCAATCATGAAATTCTATTCCCTTTTGGTTTGAGTAATTTTTTAAAATTAAAAGTATATTCCTAAATATACCCCTATGGATTAAATCCCTTATTCTAAACTGCAAATCTAATCATCTATAAGACATGTCAATGTATTAACACTTATATCATGCTGGCAGCTTCCACACAACCACTTTTCCAAATTTTACTTTTCAAATCAACATAATCTTCACTTTTTTTTATTATTCTAATCTGTTTTCCCATCTATTAAATATAAGACTTCTTCTGAGCCTAATGTTATCACTATATGCAGTTATCTGTATATAGCAATATCAAGGGATTCTTCCATCGTATAATATGATAAACATCAGTCGATTCAGTGTGAATCCTTGATGAACATAATATTCACCTCAAATGTTTCTAATAAACTACTTACTGTCTTCACTCTTGATCTCTGCTTGCGATGTATTGAAATCGTCTCAAGTTCAAATTCACACCAAAATTAATAATCTAGGATGACTGGAAAAGCTAATAACCCAAAGGAATTAATTATATTCCATAAAATTCTTATTAACTACAAAAGAAGCTGGTGTAATAAACACACACCACAGTCCAGAGAACAGTCATGCCGCGCTACTGCAAGTGAACTGAAACTTACACAGTAATACAGTATGTTCACGAAGAGACAGAATCAGCACTCAAGCTGGACATTTCTACATTCTGTGATAAAGAAAACTAATACTTTCATCCAACAATAAGAGAGCAATTACCAACAAAACATACCTCAAAAGGTCTCGATGCATTGTTGTGGCCTGGTGCCACAACACTAAACCCAAAATAGCAGACCATGTACGCAATGGTCCTAGAAGCATTGCCATTGTTCCGTATGCCAGGTAAAAGAAATATGCAGCTATCAACTGAAAAACAATGATACTACCATTATAAAACACTCATAAATTTTGCGAGTATCAGAGCATTAAACACATCTATTTGGTCTGGTATACTGCATTATCCACCTCAATAAACTGTACTTCGGTAACATTTCTTAAAAAGTTTCAATCAGAATTTCATAATTTTGAAAGCAAGAATTTCTTTTCTTCATTAACCCATTTTCACATACACCATACCTGAATGGTAATTAGAATGAGGAGACACACATGTCGGCAGAGATATCTAGAAAAGCTGCAGACAGGACTTATGTACAAGGACCAAAATCTGGAAAACAATGGAAAAAATGTCTCAAACTTGAAACTCCTGGGTAATGAAATGAGGCAAATGCTGTAAACAAATTAGGTGCCATACAAATATTCACACAAAACAATTCTTCAATTTAAACTATACAAATAACAGACACACCCAAAAAAGTTGAACAGTAAATTTAAATGCTATTCTGCCAGTTGTCATCACTTACAAATAATGGAAAAAAGCAATTCACTTTACCTAAAATCAACGGAGTGAGCAATAGCAAAAATAAGGGGGAACTGGAACAAGAGCAACTGAAAAGAAAAATTATTCCCAGTTAGTTTGATCATTAATATAAGATAAATCATCAATATACTCAAACAGTTCCATGAAAATTATATGTTGTCTATATTATTATTTTAAAACTTAATGAGACACTTACTCATGTCACTAAACTCTTACAGTGTTCACCCAAAGGGTTTCTTCTTAAGTGAAAGGTGAAAATTAGTGCAAGACATAATAAAAATTGGACTGCTAGTTGATAAGGTCAAAGTGATTGGACAAAAAGTAAACAACAGAAAGCAATACAGCTGGGATGAAAGGATTGCAAAGAACATTTAGTGTCATCTAAAGTATGCCGTGCAGGGCATGCTGTAGGTGATAACCCCTTACACGAACACGAACTGGATGAATTATCATTCATACCTTGAGGTCACATAAAATTATTTTCCTAGAGTGACTTTAACAAGAGGAACAAATATTACTTTGTACGCTAACAAGTCACAAGAATGGCAACATTTTTGGAGCATGAATATTTAAAAACTAAAATTAACTGGCATAAGTAAAAGCATTACAGTATAGCACTCCTTTCATATTATCAATAAATAATTCAAACTGACAATTTGAGTCAAATTCTCAACTCTCTCAGCCAGCCACAAGGGTTTGTTCTTCATGCATACAAGAGACTTTGTTTCATATTTCACAACCCCTAAAAATTTCATAAGATACTCAAAAAATGCCCTTTGATGATTAAAATATACACCTGTATTTTTGGATATCAATTTACAGTTGCTTCTTATGACAATGTGTCACCTTGTTTCTAAATTTCTACAGTGTTACCTGGATCAAGACTAATCCATGGTAATCATAATTCACAACAAAGTAACTTGTCCATTTACCATTAATAAATTCAAATTACAAATAATGTAATAAATTAAAAACATTCAATCACAGGGATTCTGCAACTAATACTATATGACATTAATCTAAAATGAACACAACACTATACCTGCATGAATCCATATGCATATGTCAATGATCCAGGAAGGTAGCTTCTATTAACAAAGGTTCCCCATGCAAACACAACTCCTATGTGGTCCTCAATTACCTCTCCAACAAACCAAGGACCTGGAAATTTAATTCAGCTGATTAACAAAGTACCTTCCATGTTACAATTTTCTTTGTATAAATTTGTCATTCAAGTAAACACTGTACTGTATGCTCAAAATGAAATAATTAATACAGAGCATAACACAAAGATAATTTCTTGTGTACATTTTTTAAAGCAAAATATAATCAAATATAATGCAGTGTAACATCTGTTTTGTCATTCCATACAACAATATGTAATAATAAAACAACACTGCAGTGATAACAATATCAGTAATTTATTAATATATGTAATAAAGTAAAGTTTAATTTTATATTTACAGCAACAAAAACTTCAAAGTGATTTCACTTATATGCAAAGGTTACAAATAGATTCAGCAAAATGGTCTTGAGTTTTATATTTTTGCTGGTCAAGTATTCTAAAATGATGCAGTTAACTCAAATTTAACACAAGAGATGAGCTAATCTTTTTAGTGCAAAATACAACAAAATTTTACTAATTTTTTACCAAGCTGATAATTCTATTGAATCATATTGAAATTTTTCTTACACTCCTCAGAAAACCTCTTTACGTACTTACCCAAGGGTAAGTAAACTGATGTCATGACAAGGGGCCAAAAGAGCCGGTCAACAGTAACTAAGACCCACAATTTTCTAAGCCAGGTGTTACATAATTTCCATCCTAAACGTGGCCGTAACATGCGCCTTTCTGTAAACAAATATCGAAATGGAGAAAACAATCATTACTACAGTTAACAAAAATTCATGTGAATCTTAAACGAATTTACAAATTCCAAGTAGATGATAAATGCTATTGTGATTTTATTTCAAGAACAATTGTTATCAGCGCCTCTGTCAGGGTATGTATCAGTGCAAATATAAGTCTTTTCGCAAAAATTGCTTTTCATCACTAGACAAACGAACCAGGTGATGTAGATGATAAATGCTGTTGTGATTTTATTTCAAGAACAATTATTTTTAACAATTCAAATATAAGCTTGCAACTCACCAAGAACCAGGTGATGTATGTACCGAAGTACACACAGTGGAACAACACATATGCACACCATTATACCAAACAAGAACTGGAACTGTAAAAAATGGTAAGATTTAGAACATGTTCTTAGACATAAAACAGCTCAGGAAACAAAACAAGAAAGCTTTGCAAGCACATGTCTGAAATCATGATGTGCAGTGTATTTGCATTGCCAACATCAGAAATTTTTGCTACTAGGATAAGGATACAAGCCTAAACTGCTTTGCATGTATTGTATTAGGCATTAAAACTGTTTTATGTGACAAAAAGTTTTTTCATACAACCTTATTAATCATGTAATTGTTGTATCTTCAATGATATGGAAATCTCAGTCTCACTGGGACTTTCGTTTGAGTTGCTTCAATCATTGAAATGAATTCAGATGAAAATGAAAAGGATAATTATGGAATAACAGCTCCTCCACACCAAACAAAATAGAATGTGCACCAAAACTGGAATGCTGTACAAGATTTTCTTAATAAAAATTACTTTTAGACAAACTATCAGTCATATATGTCCACATTCACAGTCTTTGACTGTCCCTACACACTATGTCTTATGTTAAACAAAAGGTACTGTTGATAAACCACAAAAATATTTTGAGATGCAGTCAAGTAATGTTAAGTAATTTAAGACAATATTACCCAGGATAAAAAGAACTCACACTTACAAACATGGATATATTGGACATGAGCAATGCCCTTGGCCAGAACCGGAACGACGGCTGCGACCCATCAAGTGAGAACTCCTGAGTAACTGTAGCCTCTCTGCCACTAGCATCTCTTGCATGTACCTAATATTGTTGAGAAAAATAAATTGTGAATATTACAGCTCTCTATAAACTTTGGAGTATATTAACCTAAATGGAACTAGTACAGTACAGTATTTACTTTTCAATCAAGAAATCAAAATCTTTTCAATAAATTTTCATCATAACTACTGACCTATGCATCTATTTAGGTTACGGTGTCTGCAGAATTAGTTTAAACCTGATGGAAGTGATAAACTTGGCATGAAAAAATGTAACTCTTTACATCTGATTCAGGTGGTATATAACATTTTCAATACAGTATTTCATTTATTCCAATTCAGGCGCAATTACCTCCAACAAGTGCATTCCCTCTGCATATTTGTAAGCATTCCATCTCGATACATATAATGGTCCTTCAACATGGGATAGTAATAACCAAGATTCCGAGTCATCTACTCGTACTCTCGCTTCCGTTATCGGCGAAACTGACCATATCAGCACTCTGCATGAAAAGCGCATATTCTTCTTAGAAGCAAAGAATCAGAAAATGCTTACACACCAAGCACAAACTGAATATGATGTGACATCAGGTATAACTCAGTAAATTCGTTACACAGTGTTACTCACCGTATATGAGAAGACTCCTGCATAAGGTGCAATGGTTCATGATGAACCATGGTGAAAAGGGCATGCTTTGGGTTGGTGACAAGGATAACAGGCCAAGATCCGTACTTCACATCAGTGAATGAAAATAGCCCATGATCTATCGCTGCAACACGATAACTGAAAGTAAATGAAACTGAAAATAAATGTCTAAAAATTAGTCTAACTCTACAGGCATACTTAAACTCCTTGGATTAAAGTACAGTAGTAAAACTTCAGTACACGAGATTATTTAGTATACGTACAGTACAGCAAAACTACTCGACTTAAAAAAAATATAGAAAACTGTTCACAATGACTGTGGGACAAAAAGGAACAGACAACCCACACAAAATATATACAGTATCTTGAAAGCCTTCACCAGAAATTTAGTACTACGTTAAATCTCAAAATTAAACAGATTATTAATATATCAATAAATAAGCTTCTAGTTCCTAGTGAGGAAGTAAATTTGAGAATAATATTTTTGTAGTGTTTTCTATAGTACACAGATTACTGTCTTTAGCTTGTGCTTCTTACCAAGACCAGTGGAATATCTAGTCACTGAACAGTACAGAACCACAATAACTGAGTTAAAATATGGTTTGTAAGTCTCCAGACTGAACTGTTCCCTATCAGTAATTCAAAGTTTTGCCACAACCAAGACACTCAAGCATCCATAAAGAGCCCCGTGAGGGAAGACTTTTAGCTTGGCAGTATGGTTCAAGTAGCTTTTACGACTGACAAAAGAACACTGCAGACAGTTACAACTCTGATTTCCCTTCTATTATCATGTTTCAGAGATCTACATTTTGTAGTTTTCACATTCGCTGCTCAATTTGAAAGAGAGATTTGTACAGTACTCTGCAGTCTGCATCAACACACTGCAGTATTGTACATAGTTACCAAATACAGCTATGCATATGTGAACACCAGGAGATGAAATGCTCAGGCCTAACTAACCTAAACAGTTTGAGGCAACCTATATTATACCTCTCACTGAATTACTGTTATTATTAATATTATAAATTTCTACCTCACATCATGATCAAGCCCATGACTTTCAAGTGGAAGGCAGGAGCACTACCAGCTAAGATACAAAATCATAAAAAAAATTTGGAATCCAAGTACAGTTGTCAAAAGACTGTTCTGTGTGAGGTAACATTTGACAGTTTAGGAACTCTATCATATTTACTGAAAAACTCAGCACTGAAGGATTTACCTTGTACAATATTCAACAAAGTAAGAATGACACTAATGATAGTTAAGAAAGATGAGAAGAGCTTGAAATTTCCTTTTACAGATACAATAATAGTACTGTATTACTATATACACTGTCAACATAAGGACTTACAGATGCTTACACAGTATAGCTCATGTACTCATAATACTGTCCTGATTCCCAGCACTTTTAGTGTTAAGAGCACATGTACTCAAAACTGTGTCCTGACTCCCTGCTCTTTTAGCATTAAGTTCGACATGAAGGAATGCACCAGCAGTGTAACAAAAATATTAACATGTTTAAACATGTTTATGCAATAAAAAATGATAAAATTTAGGTATTTCTATTGGAATGACATTTGTATTCACAAAATGAGCCTTCAGAGGAAGTAAAAATTGGCACATTAATGTGTCCATCTGGCCCCCCATGACATGGTCTATCAGAATCTTGTTGAGAATATTGTGCTTCTCTAATTCATTCTGTCAATGAACTCTGCAATTTTTATATCATATAAAATGCTTGACCACATTTCCTCTGAAAATCACCAAACCTCAATATCCACTGCCAATGATATTCCATTTTATTCTCCGCTAGTAGCCGATGTACTCATTTCACGGAACTCAACAACAAATCAGTTACACTATGATTATGACTAAACATAAAAACACACAAACCAATTAGAGCCATAGTAATTCATTATGCCATGAGTACTGTACCTGACAGTAAGACCCCTTACCCAAATTTTCAGTAGAAAAATAACTTGTGTTTGCATGTTAGCATTTAATGTTATTGAAATATTAACTAATGTATGACAAAAAAAAAAACTTGGATAAAGCATGCAACTGGACAGCAGGAAAAATCTTGTTAATAATAATTCCATTGTAATTTACAAAACAAAAGCAGCTTAAGTATACAGCAAAAAGCATTTTATAACACTCCCATACTTTTCCTGCACCTCCCATGGGCAACTCAAAACGGTGACAATGAATTTACGAGTACTTGAATTTCCAAACAAAATAAAAGAGACAAGATTGTATGTTAAATATAAGAAATCACTTACAAATTTGTATTAGAAAAAGATTTTCAATAAGATACAATAAATAAAATTACATATATTGACTGTCTTTTTGTTACGTAATATCAATGTCTAAGCCTAGCCTATAGGATAGCTTGCATGTGTATATGTGCACAAATGCATTACGTCTAGTAAATTACATATACAGTATACTCTATCTCTCTCTCTGGCACAGTATCTTTATTAACATTTATTTAAGACAGTATAGTACTGTATTTACTGCAGTAATGAAGTGTTACATTATATATTTTTCAGTACGTGCAAAGTAGAAGCATGCATCTAGTCAAGGTAAATAACACATTTATTGTGCTCTCTCTCTCTCTCAAAAATCTTTTTTCTATTAAAGAATTACCCAGAGAGAGAGAGAGAGAGAGAGAGAGAGAGAGAGAGAGAGAGAGAGAGAGAGAGAGAGAGAGAGAGAGAGAACGCTAAGTGCATTGATGTGCTTAGTTTCAGCCTGATTCTACTGTCTATTGCAAAAATGTGTGTTTGTATGTACTTTGCTGTACTGATGTATACTTTTAGGCACTACAACCCATTAGTCCAAAGTTAACATTTATAAGGGATTTTAATGTTTTAATAATAACAATAGTAATAATAGTGATATTTGAGTAAGCAACAGTAATATTACAGTATTATGGAGTTAGATAAGTACAAGTACTGATAGTTTATGTCTGGGAACACATTAGCCTACCCATTCACCTTAACTTGACAAATAAGCTGAGCCATATTTCTGGAAGAGAAATGGTGTTATATGCCATCACACTTGGTAACCTTTAAACCTCTCATAAAATACCATCTACTATTATAAAACCTGAGTTTAATACATAATGACAATTTTTCCTACTAGTACTACTTTGTTCTGGTAGTATACCAATCACTTACACGTGTACTGCACAGGAAGATAGATAGATCCTACGAAACCAAAGAAACAAACTTAATTTGAGCTGCTGAACCAAATTCCTTACATGGTCCTCATCACAAGATTGTCTTCCCAATGTGCAAAACCATTCAAAAAAACACTACGGAAACATCCACTCTGGGAATTAAGCCAGTGAGCCATTACAAGGTTTTCTTAAAACCATTGGTCAATACCAAAAATTCAAAAGAGCATTACTGCAAGGAAATGGTTCTAACTCTCACTGACCTACAAAATGAAAACTATGATGATAATCATTAAAGACCAAGAAAAATGGAGTGCCTGAGCAGCGTGACCTAACTGAACTATAGGCATGGAAACAGAGTAATGATGAATAACTGAATGCTTTTAGTCTGCTTATGCATACCGACAATCAATTGGTGGACAACTGCATCCCCATGTACAGCACTTTGATTCTCCTGAAGTTCTTTGCCAACCTACCGTCTGCACGTTAGTTGTATGTACAGTAAAACAAAACTTGCTTTACATACAACTATCCTGCAAATCTCAAATTTTATGGAAAACTAAAATACTGTACCAGATCTTGCACTAATGGTGTACAATAATGTAAATGCTATTTCAATAAATATGCAAAAAAAGTGAAATTGGGAACATAATGTGTAAGTAGGGCTTGAATACCTAGCTGTTGCACAATGAAGCAACTGAACATGCAACATAAGCATAATTGGTAAGCTCAATAAGTGACCAATGTATACAGCTGTGTCGGTTATATTGTAACATCTGTATAGGCACACTTACTTGTGTGAGCAGCTCTGCTGGCTGACTAATGATGAGTCTAAGAATGCACTCAAGGTAATTACAAGCACAGCATACTAGTATCCTACAGGTAATAACTGGGAAAGCCAAACACCAGAGGAGTACGCAGCAAAACTGAAATGAGCAAGGATGAGGAGGTAATTCAAAACTGGAAAAAGACAAAAGGATATTGTAGGTACCAGCTCACCATGAGCATAGGACGTAAACTCTGAGGAAACACTGCATATAAAAAAAACACTCACATGGAGCATACTAGCTAATACTCTCAAAGATGCAGTAATGGTAACTGAAGTGCAAAATAACGATAAAAGTGCAGGAAACATCTGCCTTGTGCTATCACACAAGTTAGGTAAAACAACTAGGTTAAGCCAATGCATCTAAAGGACAGCTATCATGAATACCAGCTCAACATTCGTCATCTAAAAACACTTTTAGGGCAACATACATCTGAAAAAATTTGTTACAGCAAAAGCGATACAGATAAAATTGGTACCTAAAACAGTCATACAACACAGCTTACTAGTAGTAAGGATAAACAATGCTACATAAATGGAATTGGGCGTCCCTGTAAATAATACTTTTCATTCACAAATATCAATCAGTTTCTAGATAGCAAGCACTTGCACCCTAGATTTGGTACCTAGAGGAAGTCCCTAATTGCTCATTGCTAGGATGGATGACATATTAAAGACACTCGGGCATTAAAGCCAAAATGGCCATTCATAACCAAAATGATATGTCAAGAAGTGTCATAACTGGGAATGGTGGTATGTGATAGTTTTAAAATATTTCATCAAGAATATTACATAAAAAATAACAATGATCTTAAAAAATAAATAAGATAAAATTGCAATATAAATTTTTCACCCACAAGCCCCCATTACCATACTTAAATTACACCCACATTCATGGTCCTTAACCAATCCAGGCACTTCACAGTCTTGCTTAATCCACAAAGAAGACTGGTTGTACACAAGCACAGAGATCTCAAGGTCCTCTAAGTCCATGACTTTTCATGTGTCTATGCTGAGGTAGAGAGCTTCTGAAATTCCATAGCTCTTTGCAGATTTCACATAGTTTTGATTATTGCTTAAGACCAATTACAATATTTAAATTACTCATTTCACCTCACCCATTCATCTCCTCATTTTCTAAGGCATTCACCAACTAAATCCTTCCCACCTACACTGCAATTCAAGTGAATTATAAATAATGGACAGTTTAGATAACAGGCATTAACTGGGGACCCAGATCGGTATGCACAGCACTATCCCTACTCTTCTTTTGTCAATTAAAAGACTGAAGTGTCTGAGGTTTTTGAAGACCACGAATGTAGGTTAATTTGTAAGTTATGGGTTTGTGTGTAAAAATTAACTAAAAAAAATTATTATTATCAATGTCTGATACTGAGAACATCAATATCAATCTTATCACTTGGAATACCCTGGAGGTTCCTCTTACAACCCTGGAGGTTCCTCAAATACTACAATAATTGGGACAGTATACAAGTGTACTCAACTGTCAACAACCAGTTTAAAAACAACTTGCATCTAAAATAAAGTGGTAGGTTAAGTATGCACTAGACTGTCTAATTAAAACTGTCTGCCTAAGCAAAAGGAATGGCCTAACACTATTTGTTTGCTTTTTCATAATTTTCAAGCACTGTATTGGAGATGGTCTTCTCTCGCTCTGGAAAATCATCTTAATGTTTACTTAGAGCAACCATTCTTGCTTCCTTGCATACAACAAGAGTAGGGACTCAAATGAACAAACTTAAAGCATCAAGAAAGATACAACAACATTCCTGACACTTTGAATAAATGAAATGCATTGGACTTATATAAGAGATACTACAAAACTTCTGGAACCTAAATATTTAAACTTTTTCTTCAAGTTGGTATGCAAACTAAAGCTGTTAATTTTTCTGTGAACATGAACACAATGCTAGGTAGTCTTGCTGGGTATGAGCTATCATCATCTGCAACAGTTATCTTAAGTTAGCTCAAGGATTCAGCATGACATTCCTAATATCAACTGCTTGCAACATACACCAGTATCACATTTCCTTTTACAGGTATTTGGAGGCCAACAGGGATCAACAATTCATAATCAAGTGATTTTCAGTAAAATAGGCATCAAAAATATTTTTCCTTACATAAACAAATGATACAAACTGTAAAAAACTGGACATGGATACCTCAACATATAACTTCAAGTGAAATTTATTATCCCACTTGATCATCAGTATTTTTATTAAATAAGCTGCACTTCATCAAAAATTAAAACAAACCCCACTCTAACAAGTTATATATACATATATTATTTTGGTATTTGTTTACCCTGCATATTTTAACTAGCTTTGACTCTGAATCACTGAATTAGTGCCCACAGAAAGGTGACTAAATATGTGTCATATAACCACTAGATACATTATAATGTTATTTCTGATGGAAGATTGAACTATACTTTCTTCCGTTTCAACAACATGGGGGACAATCATAATCTGGCACATACGCAAGCAAATATGGTTTTACAAGTCAAGAAAAGAAGTGCATTGAAAAGAAAAGGAAGAGCCACTTACATGCGACTGTCCTTCCAGTCACCTAGTTCTAGTTCAAGAGAACCTGTGTGTTGTCGTGTATACATATTGGGAACAAGGCCTCCAAGTGTGTGCAAATGACCACACATATATGCCAAACCTCTACCCATCAAACGACGAATTCCTGGCTCCGGTGAAAGTATACAGGAGGTAGGGTAGTGACCAAACCAAATTGTGTAATTACTATGGCGACTGGCAATTTCAAAATCTTGCAAAAGCTTCATTTCAGAGTTAGTGACAACCCCTGCAAAGAATATCATGACATCTAGAACATACTTCAGACAAAAACAAACTGTGCAATTACAATGCCAGACACCACTAAACAATACTTTCCTATATTTTGTATCTGGTATCAGCTAACATCTTGCACGCTAACTTTATATATCCTCCACACTTACCAAAGGAAATTTACACAATGGCATATACTGTTATGAGATACCATACTGCATATCCTATATTTTTCTGGACCTAAACTAGATCATTAATACATACAGTATTTATAAAATAAATGTTATACAGTATGTGACTTTTGAATTTAACTTTCCTTATCTAATTTATTACTAAATAAAAATTAGCAGTCATGTGTTTATCTATAAAAGGATGGGTCTCTCAAAATAAATTTAGGAAAAGAATCAAATCCAGGAATGGCATGATTAACTCTAAGTCTTGAAAAAGAACTGAGTAATTACTGATATGGACTACACTTCACTTCAAATTGTTTACAAGAATAGCAAGATGATGGGTGTCCTTTGCACGGAAAAGATACTGAACCCTCTGAGATTCCAAGGAGGGAGGTTTGTCACAAAATTTGTCCTTGGACAATCTCTTACAGACCACTCAAGTCACAGCAATAATTGGAATCTCAATGGTTAGGATTATGATGAGGCCCATGAAACCTCAAAGGGTTAAGTAAGGTAAAAATAATTTATTTATGAGACACACACACACGTTAACATAGTAAAAGTTATTGAACTGACAACATAAAAATTTTTAATCCAATTTGCTTACCAATAAAATTGAAAGGCCTCCTGGGTCCTGGTAAAAGGCATGCATCTACAGCAATAAAGGCAATGGAGTCTGGTCCATATCTGTGAGTATATATATAAGACCTCTTACTGTGCTGACCCTGAACACTATATTTTTGATAAAAATTTTCATCACTGGATAAAGACGGAACGTTGAAGTTATCTGTAGGAAGAACAAATGTGGTTAATGAATGTACTTTTCATCAAAGAGTAAAACATCATGAAATCAAACTAACTCATCTATCATAAGATGCAAATGTATAATTTCCTTGTCAAGTACTGTACTGTACATCATAAACCATGCTTTCAGTTTCAATATGAAATATTAAAAATAAACAACCACGCCCAAATTTATTATTCATGAATGATTTTTTATGGTTTTGCTTTAATATAAAGTGTGTCATCAATTTAAGCTGAGCTTCAACAAGATTCACAGAGTACTCGATGAAACACTCCCATTACCAGTGTCAAGAACACACTTTTACTTAAAATCAAATTACTGTAGTCTCCAATATACAAATATCTGAGATAACATTTCCTTGTTCACTAAACAGAGAGCTACGATTTTATTAGGGTGTAAAAAACGCCTCCACCAGCTCCACAAGTCTTACCATGGTTTCCTCTTATGTCTAGCCAGACAGTTTTGTTGAGGACACCCGACGAGTGCAAAATATCTCTGTAGGTAGCCCACTCCTCTATATACTGCTTTGAGCCTAGCATGTCCATATTCTTGGCATCTGTCAGATCACCTGAAAGGGAAAGAAAGCATATGCAGTATTTCAATTGGATGTATTTGAATACAGTTTGTTTCTTCTCTCAAGTCATTACTGACTTGTATTTTAATTGGTATACATGATGCTTCTATATCACTATATTAAATACGGCCAAATGTTTACTCCAAATATAAAACTGCCATTACCCAAACAGATTTTATCACAAAGTCTTAACTGACAATAATCTTGTCTAACAGAATAGATCATACTCTACTGCACTGTGTTTTAAATGCATATACAGTAAGTTAATTACTGTATAAAAATAAGCAGCAACCTTACAACATAACAAGAATAACAGACAGGTTCCAGTAATATTTTAAATTTTAATACCTACAATACAGTAACTTGAGGATATATGGTCATGTCACATACAAATTTTTACAATGCATAAAAAAAATTAGCCTCATTGCCCACCACTGCAATGTTGACGACTTATTCATTCCCCATAAAATAACTTCTGTATTGTACATTCTTAACTATGGTTCTGTTATTTGTCATTTTAGCAAATTCACATACCAGTAGGTCTACAGACCAGTAAGTCACAGCTATGTAAAGGTGTATACCACAAGGAAAAATATGAAATATATTCTTCTATGAAAAGTGAATCACATTACTGTATAGCATATTTCCATAGATATACATCATGCATATGAATACTGTCTACAGTACTTAAATTAAGATTGTCAGTTTGACCCCACTAAATCATTTTTATGAAATCTCTAGTCAGATCATCTAGAAATAAAAAAAAACAAGTGTTCTGAGTTTCAGGTATACTAGTTTTACTCAGGACCTCACTGGTGGTAAGAATAGACTAGGAGGTGTCTCATATTTTGCCAACATGACAAACAAGAAATATCATCTCATTCACTCAAAAGTTATCCTTAAAATTTTATGACGTGCAAACTACTCTTTTGTAAAATCTATGGATTAACCAAGAAGAAACTCTACAATATGCTTCAGCAGAGCAGCTACCAAGTATGTTTAAGGTGGTTCTTTTGAAAAACAAGAGATCTCAGTCATTTTCAGTTATTGCATGCATCTTGGTTAACAGTTGATATGAAAACCAAGGGTAGTCTGTCACAAAAATACTGTAATTATTTCTAAATCTTCAGATTAGCTTATACATATCCCATCTACTGTATTACATAGAGCTAACTTTGGTTACGTTATAGAAAATATTTGATTTAAATGATGCTAGCTTTCATAGCTTTACTGTATATATTATAATATTAGTTAGTGTACAGTATTAGTTGGTTATATATATATATATATATCTATGAATGTATTACAGGTGAAAGTTTACCTGACGCCAACACAACAGCTGGACTGATGGTACCGACAGTTGAAGTAGCAAACTCTCGCAACTGCGACACTCTTGTAGGATCTTGAAACACACTTAGGTGTAGATCAGAAATCTGTGCAGAGGCAAGGGAAAAACAATCTATAAAATACATTTACCATCAACGTCTTAGTGAATGGGATTGAATTTTAAAATTTAGGCCAAAAGCCACACACTGGGACCTGTGAAGTTACTGTATTCAGCACTGCTGAAACAATTCTTAAAAGGTGAAAAGTAAGATGGAAGAAAGAGACTATGAATGGAGGTATGGTAAAAGGAATGAAGGGGGTTGCTGCTATGGGGCCAAAAGGATGCTACAAAGAACCTTAAGTAATGCCTACAGTGTACTGTGAGGTGCAATGACGGCACTACCCCCTTTGGGTTAATGTTTTTGTGGGTGCTACATGTAAATACCAATTTAGCTTCAAAAAGCCACTGATAAACGACCTAAATATCAAGTGGTAATCTTGTCTAACTCTAATCTATTTGGGTTTAATGTTTACTAGGAATCCAGGATGACTATCTCCTCATTTTACTTTTTCCTGTGACAGCATGGTACATTAAATATCACATTAGAAAATGTTGCATTATATGATTCAAGTAGATAACAGGCAACTTTGCTCTCAGGCATAAAACCTCTCTATAGTACCAGCCTGGCACAGACAGCCATGAATGTGTGCAGTAATGCCGTAAGTGTGACAAACTGGGAGTGGATATTGTTGTCAAGTGTTATAATCTATTTCCATTTTTAACTGGTGCTATAGACAAGCAGCCAATATCATCGAAGCTATCTTGCTTCTGACTGGCCACCCAATTTGAAATGCAATCTCTGGTGTGTGGTGAGCAGCATGAGCTTCCAGCGATCATGATTAGTTTCAGTGGTGTCAGCCGTGCTTATTTACCAGCAGCTAAAAAAAAAAAAAATAACTATGGTGAGTGAGGTGGATGCGAGGGTCTAGTTGTAATGCTAAGAATCTGCAAGTTATACATTCATGTGCTGGACCTACACACGGATCAACACCATTGTTAACAATCTTTGTCTGCTTCTCCTCATGTTTTTGAGACTAGTCTGTATCATCAGTTGCCATGGATAGATATACATGCAATGCCTGAACATCTCTTCACTGTACAAGCAAAATTAACATCCAATATCTCCTGTGCTACCTGTGATTAGTGCAAACACGTACATCCTTTTTCACCATGCATACAATGGCCAGCATCATAGTTTGTTAATCCTTGTTTTTGCAGCTGTCATGAGTATGTTGTAAGAATGACTGTTTTCTGTAACCTGTATCTGTTCATTTTAAAAGTAAAATTTGCCATTTCTCTTATCTGTTCTTTGTGATTGCTATGTGCAATAAGCAAGAGAATTTTATTACACATTCATGTGCTACATCCTATGACTTCAGTCTACATGGGAAATCAGTCTCTGAATGTTAAACTGAATGTGTCAAAAACTTTGATTAGTGTAACAGTATAATGCTAAAGTTATTGTCATTCTACTGCACTGCAGCACTAACTTTATGGTGTAACAATTATCTCCTATGTAAATAAAATTTAGGACTGAACACTGGCCAGAAACACACACAATATTGGTATATGCACAACAAACCATTCTCATCCTATACACTAAAGCTTAAAACTGCTCTACATTTATGGAGTGGATAGCAAAAACAAGAATTTCTACTAACACCTTTCTCACTTGTTGTACACTGTAACATAAGTAATTTCATCTAAATTATACTGCATTTTTTCATGAGTTAATAATGAACATACAGCAGCTTCATCTCTCCATCAACCAGTATTCACCACACACTATGTGTTTGTTCCTTGATTATGAGAACACTTAAATAATCTGTAATATTCGATAGTGTCCCACTGGAATAATGTTAAAAAGAGGAAAAAACTTTAGTAATAAATACTAATAATAACATAAAATCAAAGAAAAGTGAAATTAAGGTATAGATATAAAGGGAAAGAACAAAAAGAAAGAATGATCTCATGTGCTTAGGCAGTAAATTCAATTCTATACTGTTCTGAAGACTTCCTAGGCATTTGATTAAAACATAACTATCATCTCATAGCACTGAATACAGATGAATACCAGTACCCCAATGCAACGCAGCACCCTATATCAGCGTTGTTGTTTTTTTTACAAGTAGGATCATTCATTATCAGAAAGATTTGCACAGGCCCTGATTTTAAACCCAGTCTTTCTGAAACAAACTTTTACCTGACACTTGTAACATTAGGTATTTTTTACCTAGTGTAAATGTCAAAATTTCATGAGTAACATTTTAACTCTAAAAGTTAAATGCATGCAACACCAATAACATCTTAAAACCTGAAAGTTAACTGCAAGTATTGTAATGAACAGTACAAGTCAAACAACTCAACCTCACGTCCACTCCCTTCTTCCCAACTTGTAACCTAAAACCTTGTGAACACCACAACAGGTTTGCTTGGTCAACATACACAATGCTAATCAAAACATAAGAATATACTACAGTTACCTCATCACCATCACCCTAATGAGAGAGAGAGAGAGAGAGAGAGAGAGAGAGAGAGAGAGAGAGAGAGAGAGAGAGAGAGAGAGAGAGAGAGAGAGAGAGAGAGATCAATATATTATGAAGCACTGTAAGTTAAATTCTACTGTAAATCATAAAGTCTTTTGTAAGTCTAAAATTTAATTCTAAAAGTAAAAACTGTTAATCTAATTCAGAAACTTTTACAGGACTAAACAGTTACACTTGCTTAATACATGTAATGTATCAACTGGCAAAAGACTAACCTGAACAAATGAGACAATTAATACTTTAAGTAAAAACTATTAAGATAAAGGAAAAATTAAATAAACAGGCACACTTGCATAATAAAGGTACTGTATCACATGGCACAAGACTAACCTGAACAAACCAAACAAGACGATTAGGTTTGGCATTAATGTGCAGCTGCTTCGAATCCTTTCCATCCCTCTCATGGTCATGATGATCTGGAGAGAATTCCCTGACGTCAACGCTGAGAACGTGAACAACTCGACCAATCAGAGAAGCCCCGCCAAGCACAACCACCGTCCATACAAGGGCACTCAATCCTATTCGCATTTTCTGTAAGTTTGAAGAAATGCTATCACATAGAGTACCATACTTTAATTTCAATGAATACATCTATATTTCATTGCATATACACCAATCACTTACTGAAAACCACATACTATTCATACAACTGTTGGGCACATAAGGCATACACTGTACAGTAATTTGTATTTACCATAATGCATACTAGAGAGACCAAGTTCCTTACATAAGTTGTTAAACATGTCTATTAAAAGTGTGACAGCCAGTGTAAGGGTGATATAAAAACCCCATGCAATATAACAATATACCTAAACATATCCAACATTACAAGTTCATGAATGCCTGTGAATTATATAAATAACTTACACTGACTAATATATCCCCTGTACGGTTGAAAGCATAATACTGTACATGTAACAAGCCATGTTAACCCTAATATAATACTATCTCATCCTTATTAAGCTTCAAGAATCACACAAACCTTATAACCTTAATATTCCTATCAACAGTTTTGGGAAACAACACATAGCCACAACAAGATATTCTTCTTTACCCAATGATTGGATTAATACATTATGATACCAGGATTATTCATATAAAATCTTTTGGAATACCAGAACACTCCAGTACTATCAGCTTTACTGGCATAACTACCAAGAGAAAATTGGTTGATCCTAATCTTCTAGAATTAGGAGTTGTCACATAATTTTGTCAGTATCCTACGCCTGACGTATCCAAGCAATTTAGGCTACTCAGGTCAATCATTCATTAGCCTAGGTGTAAATTAAAAACACTGAATGTGTTGGAAGGAAAGAAATATAAACTAAGGAAATTGGGGCAAATCCCTGCTGGTAAGTGCTGGACTGTGATTTGTCTCTTAATGCTTAAATAAATAATACTATTATTTCCAGATCATCTTGTAGTTAGTGCTTTTGTTAAAAAGTACCTTGATGAAGGGGCTATCTAGAAACTTATAATCAATTGTATTACCAACAGTGTACTTCTTCAACCCAATCTATTGTAATTTACTTTGATACAACTAGAAGTTTCAGAAGACATTAAATAGAACTGCAAGATTCATATAAGATGTTGCCCCTAAGGATACAGAATTAACCTGTACTGTTTGAGCTGTTTGGAGGCATATTATAGTTACAATGAATTTGAAAATACTGTACCTTTTGACTCATCAAGCAATCAATGCAGGTACGGTATCGCAACATACTGATGCTTAAGCAATTTCTCGTAAATAACCCAGTTAATCAAAAGATGGTGAGAACATATGACTGGCCATGGATGATTTCAAGTTATCCAAGACTAGAAGCACTTTTGAATGTTGATTTCAGAACCTGCAAGAGTTTATCATCATCAATATCATGGTTTTTTTACGTCAATTTATCATACGTGCGATTCAAGGTGAAATGAGTGCTTTAAACTTTTTTTTTGCCTTGTAACAAATTAAATAGTATCAATGCTAACAATGCTTTTCCCCTACAAAATATGAAAAGCAACTTGTTACAAGATTAGATATTAACAGCTTTACATAGGAGGGATTCACAAATTTTGAATAGCCCATCTAACTTTTCCAGTGCCTTCTGTGACCTCAAAGATGTTTTTAGAAATCTCAAATGAAGACAATGGGAATATTGTAAGTGCACTATCTCACCATTTTTTTGTCGACTTTATGACCTCGTGTCTTATGGTTTGGTCACATTCTTAGTAAAGAGAAACACCATTTTCTCTTGGTTACGATCCCTCATACTTTCTGACTTTTCAAACTTTTTTCAAGCGGGAACTGGCATCTTAGGTTAGACTGGAATGTACTCCCAGTAATTACTGTGGCCCAATTTTAATAATCTTTATCATATGTTTTCTTCTTGTCATTGTTAATAATTACACATGAACTACACACTTTTCCAGTTGGTTCAGTAGTGTTTCCAACATATTTTTTGGTTACCTATATCTGGTTTTTTCCCACCTAAAAACACCAGGTTTTCAATGCCGTTGCCAAAATAATTATTTGATTTACAGATAAATATCATCATTTTGTCCAACTATTATGGTAGGTGACACAAACAATGCAAAACAAGCAGTCAGGAAAACATTTGGTTAGTGTTGGGCGAGAAATTCATTTGTCAAACCACAACACACTACAGTTTTACAGATCCATGACTGTGTACACCTAATGAGCTCCCACATGATATAAGAATTAAAAATATTAAGATTTTCAAGAAGACTCTAAAAGACTGCTTGTTCTCAACCGTTATGATGTTGAACATTTGCATATTTGTCACCTGATATGGAGTATGTGCTACAATTCTTTTAATGTGGTTACATTTGTTTTTGCAACAAAAAATGTATTGGCCGCTGCTCAGATCCTTTAGTCCTCTGAGACCACTTAAAATAAAGGATCTGTAAAACTGAAGATAATCATTGCAGCCTGGTTCCTGCCAGTCGCTGACCAGAAGATTTACCACTTTTTGTTTATGCTGATGTCTTTTGTGTATGTTTATGATATTTGCCATCTTAGCTATATCTGGTACTAAACATGGAGCCCATTTTGCTTGTAAACTGGCTGGCTCTAGTAACTGATCCAGAGGGGTGCTCTAGTACGTATTCAGTTCTACCAATGGATCTACAGGTATACTGCCGAGCTTAGTTCTTTCGGTAATCAGAAAATGAAAATTTAAAATTCAGAAGGCTACACTTTATCAAAGTTGGCCTAGCTAGGCTAGCCTAACTCAGAAAACTGAAATTTATTAAAAATCTCAAATTTACTGAAAAACCTCAAATTTATTGAAACCTCAAATTTACTGAATGTCCTTAAATTTATTAAAAATACCTGAAATTGATTGAGAAGTCAGATTTATTGAAAATCCTCAAATTTAGAGAAAAAAATTAAATTTATATTGGGATACTGTACGGAAAACCTCAATGCATTTCGTGTAGCCTAACCTTATAACCTAAACTCCATGGGCCAGAATGTCTAGGCTATGCATAAGTTACGAATAATTTTCATCCTTGTGTTAATTATTATTTAGGAATCATTTTCAATAAAGACACAAGTCACTCGTTGCTAGAGAAACATGTCGTCCTAAGTTGGCAACGGTAACATACCCTAATGGTTATCTGACACAAAGGGATGCTGAACAGTGTCCTGGAATGACTGACTGGCACCACTTAATTAACTTAAATCTCGGTTTTAAGTGATTTAACCTCGCTCCTGTTCACTCAACTTAAACTATTTACTTTACAAGAATTAATCTAGACGTTTTAACGCGTTTTAAGGAGGTTTCTTTAATTAGTAATTACGTAAAAACGGACAGCAAGTATTGTCCTGGACGACCAAGACAGGATACGAGAGGCTGGAACAAGCCAGACCCCTTTGAACTGGAGGGGAGTTTGACCTTCCCACTTCTATTTACCTGTTAATTTCGGGCGTCCGACCCTGCCGCTACATTCACGTTTTCAAAATAAATAAAATCAGCCGGGAATCAGGACTCGGAGGGGGCCATGAATTGATTTTGTCGAGGCGAAAGACGAGGAGAAGAAGAAGCGACTGTGTGTCAGCGCAGCAGACGACGTCGTTCTGTCCTCGTGCGTCTGGCAGGCCGGTCGCCATTTTGACACATTGACCTAACCTCCCCCCCCACCATTTGGTTTTCTGCTAAAGTAGCACGTACAAACGTCTTATCTTCTCGTATCCGTATAGTATGAGCTATTTACTATTCCTTATTCAACTTTACTGGCCTATGTCTAGCTTCTAAAGGGATGGAACTTCATTTCGACACATTGACCTCCGCCTAACACCCCCTTTTCTGGTTTTCGGCTAAAGTGGCACGTACAGCATCTGAACTTCTTGCATCCGTATAATATGGGCTATTTATTGACCATTTTCCAGCTTAATTTGGCTCTATCTATCTCCTCAGGGGATGGAACTACAATCTCAACTCACGTAAGATAACTGCAACGACACAACTTGTCAAACCGGTAGAGTTCAGTTCGGTGCTAAAAAGCTGTATTGGACTGATATTCCCAAAGTATCGAATCACCTTTCTTTTTCTTTGAATATCTCACGAATTAATCAGTATGAGAGACAAGATATCCTTATTTCATTACGAAGGCGTTACTACTGAACTGCGGCAATTTGGGACCTACATGTTACCAAATGGGAAAGGGCCTTTCCCATCCAGTTGGTGGCTTAGTTAAGTAATTGTTCCCCCTTTAAGAATGTAGATTTAATGCACAACATGAACAGCAACACGGAGATAAATCACTTAAAGAGAACTGAGCCATTTAGCTTTAAGGAATCGCCTCACCATTGCAAACGACCAATACGATTTCTATTTAAAATGCAAGAAGCACTCAGTGAAGCTTGAAAGAATAAACGAGACGTTGATAGGAAGGTCGGTGATCGAAGTGCAGCAGTTGGACAAAACTTCCCAAGCACCAGTTCCTCTTTATCCTTCCGGTAAAATAACTAAGACGCAGTATACTCGGTCTAATGCACTCAAAGACCGGCACGAGACTACATACTGTACATGGGTGCTAGCATCCGGGTATCACTAAACCATATAAATTAAAGATGACACTTATGTAACTGATTTATTAGTAGGCTAATGCTAAGAATAAAGAATGAATAGTGATCACATGACGGCATCACGTATAGGAGAAGATGGGGGTGGGGGATGGATAAGGGCATAAATACGGTATCCTAATCTGGGAATGGCATGATGAATAAATACATATTTTATCTCGGTAAATACACGTTTCACCTTGACCAGGCACGAATGGTGTGCATCACTGGATACACTAATAGTCACGTGTGATGCAGATGTCACGTAGTCCTACGTGAATGGATGTGTTCCTGACATAACTGAAAAAACTTCACACTAGAGAGTAACATCGAAAGATATAAGGTTAGAAATAACCTCTTCTCACTTTCATTTGAACAATAAGAGAGAGAGAGAGAGAGAGAGAGAGAGAGAGAGAGAGAGAGAGAGAGAGAGAGAGAGAGAGATGGATCGTCAGCAGGCAAATTGAAATTGCGTCTTTGAAGGTTATATGAAGGAAAACATCATACGACATGACAGACCCTCCGACAGGAGACCAAAATACGCAAGAAACTGGTGCAGTATCTCATTGAAACCCAAAGTGATTTTAACAACATAAAAAATAAGCTTGATAAAGTAAGAAACAAAACTAGACGTAAGACCTCGGGCCAAACATGCAAACCTTAAGCCTAGTGTGTCATACCTGCATGCTAATCCCCCAGCTCCAGTTAAAGGACAGAAGTAAAATTTAACAGTAAATAATCTCCTCTTCATCTCGATTTCTGTGATCAACAAATGAACGTTGATCACAGGAATTATATTATGGGTAACGTGCTTCGTGCTGTTTTGAAAATCTGTATATGTCGAGGATGATTTGTTTAATATATACTGTACTTCCGAACGAAACATAAATTTACAAGTGGAACCGTATTGCTCACTCTGTGTTATTTATCAATATTTTACTTACATTTTCCCACTTCAGATAACGCTGAATCACTTTTACGCGCGCGCGCGCGCATGTGTGTGTGTGTGTGTGTGTGTGTGTGTGTGTGTGTGTGGGAAGATGGGTGAACATAACTTGAAAACCATGCCAAAAATTTTTTTTTTCTTCAAACCACCAACGGTTTCAGCAACAGTAATTATTTTCCAAACTTTGGACATACGCACATCAACATCTGAATGATTCTGTATAACAAGCGTGTTATTTTGACTTTCTCCCAACACTAACTGATAAAATCAAGGTCAATCTCCACTGTAACGAGAATAATTTTGCAAAAATAATAACTTTCTTTTTAACTTCCAAGGCAAATTTCGTAGTCCGTAAACAAGTTTCCTTACTAACCCAGACCAAGCACCCAAGGCTTATGACACTACTGTATACTCAACTGCCACAGAAGAAAAAAACTGCCTTCACTTTGCACTACGGTAGTTAGATTCCAGGTATTTCGTAATAAAGCAGTAAGCTGCTCTGAACAAAAATACATCTCATGTCTTCTAAGGTTTCCTGCTTAACCGAGAATTTTAAGGACATGGTATGACATACAGGGCAAGTTCTAAATAAACTGTGAGCGTTAGTGCATTTTTTAAAGGAAACTGTCATGTGCTAGCCTACCTTTGTCCTTACAGTAACCAAGAGTTTATCATACTCGCATTGATCATGAACGTAAATAACTATAAAAGTAGCTATTAAAAAAAAAAAAAAAAAAAAAAAAAAAAAAAAAATATATAAATATAATATAACATATATATATATATATATATATATATATATATATATACAAACTGAAATTGCCAATAGCATAAAAACGATTACCTTATAGTGTTTCTAATCATTTTCAGTTATTCGTAAAAGCTTCCTGATAAACTGCGCATCTAAACTTTGCATGGGAAATGAAAATCAATGCGGTCAATCAACTACTTATGTTTTCTTTACTGGATTATTTTAGTGTCCCACTTCTGATACGTCACAGATATCCTTTTTGCTGCCAAAATCACAGCACATGCTTAGACATTAAGAAACGAGTTTTGGTTTCACGGAAATTTCTGAGAATGTTCAATCAAACTGCTATAAATTTAATAATAATAATAATAATTTCAGTCATAACTTTTGATGAGTCCATTATGTGTGTTAATACAGAAGAACGAAAGTGACTTAAATTGAGGAAATAGATGAAAATTTGTCCCAATCAGTGTGGATTGCCGACATACCAAATCTATTGTTACTATAGCATGTAAACAATGAATTTTCTGTGTAACAGGAGTTAACATGGTTGAATATCTGGGCCAGCATTACAGATTATAAATTCTCTTAATTGAGGCCACAGCCATATATTTTCTAAACTTACTTTTACATAGATATGTGACCTTTAACTGACTGTTTAATACGGTCTTATGATGGATTTTTTATACTTTTAAATCTTGTGTGAATTTCATTTATGAGGAAATACGATGATTCTACTTTTTTTGATAAGGTGGATTCACTTAGCAGAAGTATTGATTCCCTCCTAACCTTCAACTCAAGGTAAACAGTCGTATCTGTGGTATTTCTCGTATCTGAAGTTTCGATGCTAATTTTACCACTGTGGAACATTACCCCGTATCCGTCAGCCCCGATTTTTCAATGCTACAAAACCTGTTTGTCCGTCATTGCTTTCTCTGGACATTTCCAAATGTTACAGGACTCTACAAATACGTTTTTCGATGGAAAGATGGAAGAAAGGGGAATGGGGTCTGTGTTTACTTCGAAAATCTAACAAACTTTCAACTAAATTCTTTTTGTTACGTTGCTGAAAAAAAAAGTCTTTATCTTTTCCTGTCACAAGTGTACCACTCCCTCACTCAAATGTCAGATTTAATCCCTTTTCTAACTAATTTCCATCTGTTGCATAAGTGAAGTATTTGGTTCCTTCCCATTTATCATTTTTGTTCTCTCTTCCACTCTTTTGCTTCTAATTATCAAGACGTCTTAAAAATACATTGTCTCACTTGTTTACCATTTATTACTTGTTCTTTCTTCGTCACTGAGCTCTGGTCTTGATGGAATAACTGAACGGAAAACCCATAATTTAGTTGAGTTCTGCGTCTTCAAAATACAGTTTCTACTCACTTCTCTGTACATTTAAGCACCAGGTCTTATAATTCATCTACTGATTGTGTTGTTAATCATATAAACTTTATCAAATATTTAGGGAACGTTTCCTCATCTTCTCTTAACAAGGATTGATTCAAAGGCCATTTGTCTCATCAATGACACTTTGCCTTTCTGTCACCCCTGTAAATAGTTTACGATGGCTGTTTCTTTCTGGTAGCCTACCAGGCTGAAGTCTTATCTCCATGCTTCTACCTTCTCTCACTTCTATTAGCATCCCCTTTTTAAGAGGCAATATAACGTATCCTTCTTGGCTTTACCGTGATGCCTTTAGTTTTCGTTTTCTTTGAAGGCTTAGGATACGATGTAAATGTAATCAAAAGCCTTTCATGTGCAAAAGAACTTGATCAACTTTTGTCAGTGAAACAAACTGGATTATTATGTTCACAAATGTAGCCTATTGAGTAACTTCATTAGGAAATCAGCTACACTTGAAAAAATAAATACTTCGATTCACTGAACATCCATGTAATAAATGTTTACAAATTGTACCGGTAATATAGCACACAACAGATGAAGTATCCAAACTATTCGAACTAACTCGAAATCTTTCGCTTCATGCATTGATGCCAACCCTTAGTTAGTGAAAAACAACTAATGAAATTCTTATTACATTTGCCTTCTGTTGCTATGCATAAAAACAAGGCTTTGGCATAAAAACAAGGCCTTTGCATAAAAAAGGTCCAAATTCTAGTTGACTCACGTCGACTCGCATGTTAGGCCTATTGATTTTGTTGGTTAGAATAAGCCAGCCTCATTTCAGCACTGGTCCTTGCCAAAAATTGTCGTCATGTACCAAATAAAAAAAAGGCAGTTTTATTTGGCCCATTTGGACATTGTCCAACCGACCTAGATGAATGAAAGGAACAGAACAAAGAAATTAGGCCTACACATCAGCTTTATGGTAACGATTACGAAAATTAAAGATTGTGTTATTATTATAATCATTGTTGAACCCGATGTTGACGGAAAACGCGTAGAAGCTACGAATGATTTAGCTTTCCTTGCTGCAATTCTTGAGCCTGGTCTTTTTAGATAAGTTGGTGATACAAACCATAGAAAATGGATTCAAGCTTTTTCTTCTAAAGAAAACGCGAAATAATTTGAGTATAACTATTCTAAGTTTAGAGACACTCGAAAATTCTAAAACCCTATCGACGTTTACTATTATACTATTATCAGGGTGGATAGTGTAAACACTTTTTTTTAAGAAAACAGAAAAATATATGTATGCAAATAGATGTATTGAACTTTACCTAAGTAATTGATGCTTTAATTCTGAAAAATAACATCGCAAATAAGTATGAAATTCTTGGATTTTTTAATGTATGTCTGAATATTCGTAGTAAAATATTTTCCAGTAATTTTGTTCTAGGCTTAACAGGAACGAGATGCATTGCACTACAACTTTATTTAAGAATACGTGGATGTTTAGGCTAACTTTTAAGCATACGGCTTGCTTATTTGTACTACACACATGGGGATTGGCATGGCGATATCTTTTACTTTAAGATGAGAAACCCTTAGCTGTCACTTCAAGCTGAGGATTTCTCTCCATTCTCCTGTGCTTCTTTAGTCAAAGCTCCTCAGAACTGTAGTAAATCGTAAGTCATTATTAAGAATTATACGAGACACCATCCATTCATAGTTGTAATCTGCAAAGCCATTTGCTTTTAGAATAATTGACACACCAAGCTGACAGACTTTTGAATAATACCGAATTTGTTACTGACAAAGTTACCTCAACTGGGAAAATGAGAAATTTTCTGTCTTGTCTCTAGGAGGTTTTCCTAAATTGTTGAGTAATAATACAACGGCTATCATAAACACTAGTTTACACAGATACCTCTGTACTGTAAATGTTGATAAGTAGAATGATATGAGTCAATGGAAATAACCCAATTTTTATTTTTAGCCTTTATCTGCGAAGTTGTTTGCCAACACTTCAACAAAAATAATCCTGAACAAGTCACAAACATAATACCGGTCAGGATACGGAATTTACGAAAAAGGAGACATTTACACTAAAAGTTTTATTGCAGTTACTATTGTTTTTGTTACTTAAACTGAGAGAACAAAAAAAAAGTAATTTTGGGCGTGGGAGGAAAAATATATATCCGTCAAAATCACGTTAAGATTGACCGTTGATGGAAAATTCCCAAAAGTCAGTACTTGGAAGCATGAAGCATACAACGGACCCAGGAGTCTGATGTAAGGAGCACCGGGTCACACTGGCCCAAAGCGACGTGTCGAAGGCAAAAACAACAACAACAGCAATAATAATAATAATAATAATAATAATAATAATAATAATAATAATAATAATAATAATAATAATAATAATTGGGAGGCGGTTGAGCTATTTTATTGATCTACAGATAACTTAATTTTCTTTGAAACACAACTCACTTTCAACCAAAACTGACTCAGTTCAGCGTTAATGTTATGGGTGTAGAAGAAGAAAGAAGAAGAAGAAGAAGAAGAAGAAGAAGAAGAAGAAGAAGAAGAAGGAGAGAGAGAGAGAGAGAGAGAGAGAGAGAGAGAGAGAGAGAGAGAGAGAGCTCTGAAGCCCTTTCGTAACTGGATTAACTTTATGCCTAAGAACCGAAGAATATCTCAAGATCCAACGGGCAAAATACCCAAGCCTCTATTATTCACCCGACCACTAATCCAACATCCCCCTAATGCCCTTCGTGGTGCCCAAAAGCACCGGGCACATTCTTAATCCGTTTGGTGGGGTTGTTTGCGCTCAAAGCGATATGCCATTCTCTCGGTCAGCCATCTCCAGACCTATTGGGGCGAAGGCGAACAGCCAGCCATCTTTAGACCTATAAAGGAGCCACACAATGAGAATTCTTCGTGGCTATCCCAAAGCTCAGGCATCTCCACGTCCACTTTGGTTCCAGTTCATTTGATCCTGGAATCCACGATACCATGCCCAGGTAATTTCGGAGGGGCTGGTAAATGGGAGAGAGGACCTTAGCATTTTGGGAGTTGCCATTCACGGTGCTAGACTTAACCGGTGTGCTGTTCTCAATACAAGTATGCGGTAACAGAGTTTTTTTTTTGTCTTTTTCTTAAAAGCTGAACATTTCATATATATATATATATATATATATATATAATCATATAATCTTATTCTTATCATAAATATCAAGGCAACCTCGTCTGTACGATAAATCAACGAAGATAATAAGATAGGCTATAGTTAAATCAAGAAACAGATTCTCTTTTCTTTTTAACTTGAGGATATAATACAAATGAAATATCAAAATACAGTATAATAACATGAACTCTTTCTAACCCTTCCGTAGAACTAAATGATTGCTAACGTAATCACGGAACTGCAGGAAAATCCCAGGTCAGAAGAAAGATACATGAATCTTTAAAATCGTAAGCGGATTAATATGCACTGCGTATGAATACAAAGATACCAAATTTAACTCCACACACACATATATACACATATATATTTATATATATATATGGATATATATAACATAATTATATATATGTATATATATATACATATATATATATATACACACATATATATATATACATATATATGCCAAAAATCCTTCCTTACACTTTCTAGATGGTCAAAACTTCTCATATTATATGCTTTAGCTCTTCTTTTCGCTCTTATATATTGACGTTATTCATATCCTTTCTCCCTCCACATATTTATAAAATATGAACTTCAAGGAAATCCACTCTCACTTTAATCCTATAATCAACTCTAGCGTTTTATTCCGTGAAAAAAAAAAAAACTTATTTTAATCATTTATAGTTTTCTGTAAAAGCAAACTATTGTGCCAGCTTCGCCTGTCCATCCGTACTTTTTCTGTCCGCCCTCAGATCTTAAAAACTACTGAGGCTTGAGGGCTGCAAATTGGTATGTCGACCATCCACCCTCCAATCATTATACACACCAAATTGCAGCCGTCTAGCCTCAGTAGTTTTTATTTTATTTAAGGTTAAAGTTAGCCATAATCATGCTTCTGGTAACGATATAGGAAATGCCACCATCGGGCCGTGGTTAAAGTTTCTTGGGCCGCCGCTCATACAGGATTATACCGAGACCACCGAAAGATAGATCTATTTTCGGTGGCCTTGATTATACGCTGTAGCGGTTGTACAGAAAAAGATCTATTTTCGGTGGCCTTGATTATACGCTGTAGCGGTTGTACAGAAAACTTGATTGCACCGAAGAAACTTTGGCGCATTTTATACATGTTTCTTACTGCCAAAAGTTATCATTTTCAGAGTCATTCACAACCACACCCATAGTGATTAAGTATTTTTGTCATTTTTCCTAAACCAATGTGTGAGAATCTCATTCTTCCATCATCAATTACTGCAATTACTCAAAGTCATTCAAGAAATCAACAGCAGCCGTCCTGAAATCACCCATACTAACATCAATCACACAAACATTTCATTTGTCAAATCCCTCAGAATGTTGTGTTCACTAAAATGTATTTTAATCTTTTACCAGCCTCCGCAACTTCTCACTGACTTGACTTAACGCCGTATTGTCATTATAAGCGCCAATAACAATCCCATCTTCCACTTGCATCTTGTCCCATCCCCCAAAATGGCACGCATGCACTTTTGTTTTCCCTCAGATTCCTCCTTCATTCTTTACGTAAATATATCAAGGATTCTGGAAACATTAAACACTCCTTCCTTTTATGCTAAATCTGAGGCGTCTTTCTCTTACCAGTCTAATCTTTCACGAAAATTAAAATAATGCAGAAATTCATTTAACAAACCGCTGTTATTCTTAACATCTACAAATAATTAGAATTTATGTGAATCTCATGCCTTTTCTACATCCAAATAAAGCACACGAGAAGGCATGGCTACAATAAGATTCGTGTCATTAAACTTCTTACAAAGAAAGAGTGACCCACACCCCCACACAACCTTTCTTGCGTAAAAGTGCAAAGTTCTTCCATTATTCTCTGGCAGCAGTTATACTTTTTAGATTAACACCCTTCTATAAAACATCCTCTAGTATCTATCAAAGAAAACTCTAGACTCTGTAGTTACGTGTTCAGTCAACCGTTTTCTCCTTACGCAGAAATCGTTATTATTCCTGTCTTTCTAGAAGTTTCCCTGCCGTTTACAATACTCTCTATGCCACAGTCAGGCATCCTATTTTGAAGCTTTTTATAATCCTATGACACATCTCTATTTATATTCTCTGTAAAAGATAAGCTTAACTTTCTATCTGCTCTATCGCTTTATCAGCCATGCGTTGATCATTTGGCAAAGTTTTTCATATGCATTTCAAGAGAGCCACTATCATGATATTTCTCTAGATGATCCCAGTAGCTCTCTCTCTCTCTCTCTCTCTCTTCCCGCTTTATCACGAGAAAGTAGTCTAAGCATTTTTCTTACATTTTACATTTTCTATGATTAAACAATACATACTTATAACTTTTGTTACAGTTCTACTGTCATTTCAAACCATACGGACATAAGGTACAATCCGATAAATGTTGTTTAGACATACCCATAATTTATCAGCTCCATTAGCAATAGGCTACCTCTCCTACAGATGAATTTTTTATAACTGAACCATGCAAAGCCATATTTTGTTTCACTGACACGAATTCTGCTATTTCACCTTTTCTTCTCTTTGTTTTTTCTTTACTCCAAAGCTACCCTTATTCAAAAATATGACCCTGCATACCCACATGCAATATGCATGCATGTGCAAGAAAATACCAGTGGGAAAATAAGTTACCACCTTGCTTGAAATACGCTATTTTTAGTGAAATTCCAATGTCCAACCGTGATTCGGATGAGGGCAGAATTTACATAACTTGGGAATATTTCTTATCTTCTATTTCAACTAATACTCAGTTGTCTTATTCTCTGTCAACCTACAAAGAAAATGAAAACATTCTTTACTCCTGAGACCTTAATAAAGGTCTCGCAAGTTCATAATACACTTGGCCATTTCGCCCCATGTTATTCATTTTATTACCAGACGTTGTGTTTCCGTCTCCTCTTCCCCTTCAAGTAATTCTGAATTCATGGCCCGGTTGATGTTCCTTTTTTCTTCCCTCTACGGCGTCACTCTATATTCAGCAGAACGTGTGAATCACTGAGTTCATTTCCCAAGAGAAGGCTTCGCGGACTTTTTTGTTTTGCTTTTTACACTCTCTTCTTCTTCTTCTTCTTCTCTTACTCCCACAAGAATTGCGGTCCTCCGACGCAACTCTTTTCTTGGCAAGAAATCTTCCCCCTCGTAAAACCCCGACACCGGTGCCCCTTTCATAATGCCAGGGAGATGCTAATGAGTCATTTGGGGCGGCGATGTCGTAACTCAACCCGTATCAAAGGATCAACATTTATCCGGGTTGTGACGTTGAGGGATCTCCCGACTGCCCAGATTTGTCCGCGCGGATCTCGCCTTCCCTAGAATATCAGCTGTCACTTTAAATGTAAGGGATCTCGCCAGGATGATGATGGGTGTCATTAAGGCGCCATTGGGATGTCATTAGACTTCGTGTGCTTAAATCCTTCTGGCCATTAAAGGCATTAGAAGTTCTAGAAGTCCTCAGCGGCCGGCAGTCGTAAGGTTGCGTCTAAAGCAGGACATTTGTTTTGGACGAAATCTGGTGGTGTTCGCTGCGCAACTGATCGGAAAAACACACACACACACACACAAATACGCACACATACATACACACACACACACACACACTAGATTCCCCCTGATAAGATTGGTACAATCAGAAATAATAGGAGGATTGTGATTTATCAGGTAACGCGATTCAAATTTCAAGATGCAAATCGCTGACCTTCTCCCGATTTGGCTGAGAGAGAGAGAGAGAGAGAGAGAGAGAGAGAGAGAGAGAGAGAGAGAGAGAGAGAGAGAGAGAGAGAGAGAGAAAACACCTACGATAGAAAATCTCCAGGTTATTCTTCCTTCGCAAACGCCATGAATAGTTTTGCCTATATTAGAGAGAGAGAGAGAGAGAGAGAGAGAGAGAGAGAGAGAGAGAGAGAGAGAGAGAGAGAGAGATAAAACCTCCCTAAACAAATATCTAAGTTATTCTTGCTTCACAAAAGCAATGAATAGTTTTGATTATATTAGAGAGAGAGAGAGAGAGAGAGAGAGAGAGAGAGAGAGAGAGAGAGAGATCCGGAAGGAAATCTCCAAGTTATTCTTTCTCCATAGTTTTGACCATAACTGCGCGTATATATATGTGTGTATCATAAAGAGAGAGAGAGAGAGAGAGAGAGAGAGAGAGAGAGAGAGAGAGAGAGAGAGAGAGAGAGAGAGAGAGAGAGAGAGAGAGACTTACCAAAGAAAATCTGTAAGCCATTCTTCCTTTACAAATGCCAGGGATAGTTTTAACTAAATTAGAGAGAGAGAGAGAGAGAGAGAGAGAGAGAGAGAGAGAGAGAGAGAGAGAGAGAGAGAGAGAGAGAGAGAGGGCCATCTCCTCACAGTTTAAGTTTAAGGCATGATGAGATACACTGCTCCTCAGAAATGCCATGATTAGAAGAGGCCCTCAAGATCAGAGATACTTGATGACTTTGGGAAGAAGAAGAAGAAGAAGAAGAAGAAGAAGAAAAAGAAGAAGAAGAGAGGGTCTTCGAACTAGATAGATGAAAGAGATAAAGAGGAAGAAGAGCAGGATGGGGGATGAAGACGAAGGATAAGAAGGATGAAAAAAGGTGATTAAGAAAGTGGAAGGGAGGGAGAGAGAGAAGTAGAGATGGAAGGGTTGGAGGAGTAGGAAGAGGAGTAGGAAGAGAAGTGGGGGAGATAAAACAAGACTGACGAAAGAATGTAATGTGGAAGCGATTGGAGGAATGATAAGAAAGATTAAAGAGGAAGGATGTGCAAAATCGAGGGAGCAGAAGAAGTGCAAGAAAGAAGCGACAGGAAAGAAGCGAAAGAAAAAAGAAAACTAATTTTAGAGAGAGACAATGGTGCACTGAATAAAAATAAGCAGGAAAGTGGCAGAAAAAGTTGAGAGAGAGAGAGAGAGAGAGAGAGAGAGAGAGAGAGAGAGAGAGAGAGAGAGAGAGAGAGAGAGAGAGTAATGATCACAGCGATAAGGATCATCATAATGTGATAATCATCAGGAATAAGCAAATAAGATAAAGGAGTGAGGGGGAACATCAAACGATGTGAATGATACAAAAGACAAAACGACCAGTGCTCCTAAAGATCAAACACTTGCGTTGAGAGAGAGAGAGAGAGAGAGAGAGAGAGAGAGAGAGAGAGAGAGAGAGGAGGGCTCTGTGCTTCAATAATTGGGAGGTATTAGACGTTAACCGACTTGACAAGCTGCTTCACCAAAATTAGATCACTAGGCGTCGAATATTCAGTTCACACTCAGGTCCTTTGTAAGAGAGAGAGAGAGAGAGAGAGAGAGAGAGAGAGAGAGAGAGAGAGAGAGAATGTCAAAATTAAAAACAACAGCGAGATCACGGGAGAGATAGAGATAGCTTAACTAACCCACGTCAGAGCACGGGTAAAGTATTTAACAACTCCCCCATTATTATTTAAGGGTGTAGCCCTCTCGCAGGAGTAAAACGCTAATTATAAACAGCAAGAAAGGAAACTACAATAACCCTTCGTCCCCAACTCCCACTAAATAAGAAGCAAAATAAGCGCCCACCACAGATAAACGGCCCGAGAAATGAGAAATACGAGCGGCGCGGGAGATTCTGCGCGGACTGCAAATCAAAACGGTACGATAAATTGAAACGTCTCGAGATCCGACTGCTCGCAGCGGCTTGCGGAGGTGATCTGGTCGGTAAAATCAACTGTATTGTTGTATTGCGAAAGCGGAGGTGATCATGCTCGGTTAAAATGCAACTGTATTGTAGTATTCGAAAGCTGGGTGAACGCGGCAACATCTTTGGCCAGTTTATTGAAATGTATCGAACTTGTGAGCTGGGTGTGCCTGTTACTTGAGTGTTTCTGGGTCGTTGAGCCAAGACTTTGAAATCAAGAAAGGCGTTTTTGGCGTCGGGAGATTTCAGACATCATGAAATGATTGCGCTGAAGCGGAGGTACATTGACGTTAAATTTGACGTTCTTCTATTCTGGGTGTGTCTGTAATTAAAGGCTCTCCGGTTCTCTAAATGGGAGCTCGTAAGTGTTTTAGAAAGCTAGTTAAGAGCAAGGTCCAAAGAGCGCTCTAGATAGCCAGGTTTATCTACTGCATCATCAGTATTTTTGGTTATCAAAGCTGCCTTGGAGATATATATATATATATATATATATATATATATATATATATATATATATATATATATATATATAGAGAGAGAGAGAGAGAGAGAGAGAGAGAGAGAGAGAGAGAGAGAGAGAGAGAGAGAGAGAGAGAGAGAAGGTGGGCAGTTGCAAAAATATATTTGCGGTAAAATCACAAGACAGAAAATATTAAGGACTAATTTTTTTTAGTATGAATCCGTGTAATATATATATATATATATATATATATATATATATATATATATATATATATATATATATATATATATATATTCATATACACACACACACACACACGCGCGCGCTTGTATGTGACTATTCGTCAGTAAGTAGTTTCCTTGGTAGTTCCAGAGAAACTGAAAACACTTACTGCTTCGTTCATCCTTTAAATGTCAAATCAAGGACGAACACCAGAACTACTGGTCCTGCCCATTTTTTTCCCCCTCTCTGCTTTTAGTATCCACAGATGCGTGGCTGGGTAAATATTTGCCTTATTATCTCAACATTAGGTTCCTTAAATACTCTACTTCATTTCCAAACCTTCAACAGAGCTCCTGCGACCTTGTTTCCTTTACCATTTGTGGTTCATCTTCTTTTCTCATCTTGCGTTTATATTTCACATTCGTTCTGTAAATATCAGTAGGAATAAATCGCCCTTTACAATAAATATCGCTGGTACATTGTCAAGGTATCAATTCACCTTAATAATTTTATTCAGTTAATGTCAATAATTTTCAAATTCGTCTACTAAAACTTTGTTTTTACCAGCCTGTACAGCTTCTTTTCACCATCGTCAATTACCACTACATCATCTGCAAACATCAGCCAATCCACATTTCATTTACGGCCCTTTTTACTCGCTAGGCCCCGAGTTCGACTCTTCGGCCGGCTAATGAAGAGTTGGAGGAATTTATTTCTGGTGATAGAAACTAATTTCTCGCTATAATGTGGTTCGGATTCCACAATAAGCTGTAGGTCCCTTGCTAAGTAACCAATTGGTTCTTAGCCACGTAAAATAAGTCTAATCCTTCGGGCCAGCCCTATAGGAGAGCTGTTAATCAGCTCAGTGGTCTGGTACTAAGGTATACTTAACTTACCACAAAAACTTGCATGAACATTAACTGTCTATTCTCGGATTTCCTCATCTCCTCAACCGCAAGCATATTAAACCCACATACAGACGCAGCGTACCCAAGGGTGAGATCCAAATTTACACCAAACTACTGGTGCGCTCGCATAGCTTGTGCGTGGGTATGGGCTCTTTTCTCTGGGGATTGCGGGATAGACTCATAATGCAAGAGCCTGTGCTGGCATAACGCATTGAAACAATTCTCTATGATTGCCTTTCAATTTAAATGCATAATAAGCAAAGTTCATATGAAAAGAGTTGGAGTATTTACACAGATTTGCAAGGATCGTGAACAATAATGGCTTCAATCAAAATCCGAAGTATTACCAGTAGAGGTATATAAAGAATTATAATTATTATTCGCTGTTCGTTTATGATTTCGTTTTCTCCAGGGTTTCACGTCATAAGAGAGAGAGAGAGAGAGAGAGAGAGAGAGAGAGAGAGAGAGAGAGAGAGAGAGAGAGAGAGAATATTCCTGGATTTCTTGTTCAATTGTGTAGTTAGCCAATGTGGGCCGGAACACGGCGCTTTATGCAAATTCAAATGCCTGACAATTTCTCTTTGCCGCCATATCACGAGAAGTTGGAAGTATATGGCGATACATGCAAGTTTACGATATGATAGTCAAGTAAAAATAGTCACTTTCAAAAACCTTTCGACATTCTTCACTTGAACAACGAAAGGGGAAAAAAAAAAAATCAAGTAGGTGAAAACCACGGTCTATCTAGACCGTGGTGAAACCATACAGCGGAGCTTCGCTTGACGCAATCTACAACAGGTTTTAAGCATTTTTAAGCTTATCGCGAGTGAAATCTTTACGCACAAACATCCACTTAACATCAACCTAAGAGAACGGAGTATTTTTTAAGACGGCTGCTTCTCCTTTTCACCCTCCCTCTCACCTCCGAACAGAAACTTATCGAAGGCGTCGACACTTTCTCGGGGGCCTTCAAAAACGCCCGGGTCTCGAGACGCCGCGAGATAAGCGCGGGTCGGTTCGTGTTAAGAGTTGTAAAGTTTTGGGTGTGTGTGCGCGCGTCTCTGATATGATTAATGGATCGTAGATGTTAAGGAGGACTGACGGATGACCAGCTTCGCCATCTGATACCCACAATTCACCTGACAATAATAGTTTCTCCCGAGAGGACGAAATATGAGGGGCTGCTACTTATCTCCGTGAGGGCTTGTCCTCCGACATCAATGTAGCGCCGAGTTTCCAGCGAATGGCGGAGCTCTTTGGATTCACAAAAACGCAGTGCAACGGTCGTAAACAGGTACGAAAGAAAACAAAATGGAAAAGGGAAGGAACATGAATAAATAACGAAGGGTCAGATAAAGATAACTGAACAAAGAAACAAAGCAACGAGAGATTTACCAAACCTTGGGGGAACAGAAGAACAAGAAATTACACGAAGCAATTAGTTCATGGGTTGCTACCCTCTACGCTGCATTCGTAAGATGCTGCAGCTTAACAGGCTTTACGTAGCATGCTCAAGGAGTATGAATACAGAAACGATGACTATAATATTGAATTTGTAAACAGAGAGAGTGAGAGCACCTTAATTACATTAATATGAGGGCACTCTCTAATAGGAAAAATGAAAGTGAGTACTCTCACTAGTAACAGCTAAAAGTTCAGAATAACAATAAAATGTCTGAAAAGAAAAAATGGCATCCTAGGAAATCGTCAGGTTTTCTGGGTGAAGAGGTTGATATCTGAACCCTACATCATCATTTAAAGGATATCTAGTATGAATGAAGGAACTTGAATGCCCAGTATTTTTCTGAAAACGAAGATGTTAAACTTAAAAACTTCTGAATGGGACAGTGGTTAGGAAATATATTTTCGTTTGCACACTAACATTTCTCAACGAAGATTACTCCGCCATGATTAACAGTAATTACTAAAATTTCAATTTTTGATGTTCACATTGTGCAGTCGTCCGCATAAACACGCACGTAAATATGCCAAGAGAGAGTTATACTGACGTCCTTACCGTACAGAATAAGCATAAATAATTCGTATCACATTCCCTTAACAGTTTTCTAATCCTTTCCTTCCTATCGTGCCAGAAGAAAGAGACGTATCCCGTTGCCTTAATCCATCTCGCAGGAGACGTATAATATCTCTCTCCAACCGAAATTCTGAAGGGGACCGTACCACAGTGAAATAACACTAATAAATTACACAATTACGCACGGCGTCCCCTGGGGAGACATTGGAACGACTGTACTTAATGTAGACAAAGTGGCCAACTGCTCAACCATTCAGTTACGGCATTTATTAAAGACAAGTGAGTAACTGGAGGGCCATCCCGCCATTTCCCAGTAGGGAACGAAGGCTTTCGTCTGGTCGCGGACTGAGCTATCGGGGGAAGGGGGGAGGGTTGGAGGTGGGGATGGCATTCTCGGGGGAGAGGGGGTGGTGGTGATTCAATAGAGGGGGTGGAGGAGGTGGGGGTCCTGACATAGAGGGAGGATCCAGGGAGAGTGTTGACTGTCATGGGACGCCGGGGAAGAGTTCAACTCATGCGTCAAATTCCTGTCTGTCTCTCTCGGGAAGTGAGAGAATTTGCTTAGGCCTGCCTCTCTCTCTCTCTCTCTCTCTCTCTCTCTCTCTCTCTCTCTCTCTCTCATGACAACGGCAGTAACAGTAATCGCATGCAGTTACTCGGATTAAATGATACGTAATGATTATTGTCAAAACGTATCCCATCCGTTAGAAAAAGAAAACTTACTCAAGAAAATAAAACTAAAAAACTGTACCACGCAAGGAGGGAACGAGCATGAACAATAACAAATAAGAAACGAAAAAAACATTGAATGACAGGAATATCACGACCATATTTTTACAAAAACAAAAAATAAAAAACCCTCTCTCCCTTTCTGATAACTTTTAACAGGTCCCCATTAAAAACGGTCTTTCCATAGCCATGTGTGCATGTACCTTGCGTGAAAACACAAACACACATACATCACACACACACACACACACACACACATACACACACTCTTACACACATAGGCTCTCGGAATATGGGTCAAGCACGACAATAATGTTTCCCCTGAAATGCAAAACTTTCCCCCAAACAACGACAAACCATCCCCATTTAAAATCAACTCGCTCCCCTCCCCCATCCTTCCATTAACTTCCTCCTCCCCAACCCCCAGTTTTCCATTTCCCCCCTATCATCGATCGTCCTTATTCCCTCATGACCTCTTTTACAATCTCCCTTTCACCCAAATACTTCCCACTCCCTCTCCCCCCACCCCCTCTCCTCGGGCCTATGTGCTTTGATGGTGGCCAGATGCCCCCTGTTGGAACATGGGCCATACATGAATAGGCATACGGTACGAGTGTTGGGGGTTTCTGTTTTAGGCTCCCAATATTGTGCTTTTGGGATTCCGTTACAAATAAGGTCGTGGGACGTCGGCTCTTATCTGCGTGGCACTTGAATAATAATAATAATAATAATAATAATAATAATAATAATAATAATAATAATAATAATAATAATAATAATAAAATCCTTTATTTCATGGCTCTTAACTACGTGTAACTTGAATAATAATAATAATAATAATAATAATAATAATAATAATAATAATAATAAAATCCTTTATTTCATGGCTCTTATCTGTGGCACTTGAATAATAATAATAATAATAATAATAATAATAATAATAATAATAATAATAATAATAATAATAATAATAATATCCTTTATATCATGGTTCTTAACTACGTGGCACTTGAATAATAATAATAATAATAATAATAATAATAATAATAATAATAATAATAATAATAATAAAATCCTTTATTTCATGGCTCTTATCTGTGTGGCACTTGAATAATAATAATAATAATAATAATAATAATAATAATAATAATAATAATAATAATAATAATATCCTTTGCTTTAGCTCAGGGCCACAAACAGAGACATATAAGGCAGCTACTACACAGTACACAAAATTCAGATATACACACAAGATAAAAAGTAATAATAAAGAACGGTGACACCCAAATAATAATAATACTCCTTATAATAACATACCATTACTTTCCAGCTATATGCAGATACAGAGTTCAAGTACATATTTGTTTAAGGATGGAAGGTATTAGGAGTTTCTAATTTCAATCTTTTATGCATACTTAAGCTAACATCCTTGAAGAGTTATTATTATTATTATTATTATTATTATTATTATTATTATTATTATTATTATTATTATTATTATTATTCAGAAGATGAACCCTATTCATATGGAATAAGCCCACAGGGGCCACTGACTTGAAATTCAAGCTTCCAAAGAATATGGTGTTCATTCTAAAGGGGTCACAGAAGGTATTGGGAAATACAGAAAGAAGAGATCTGCATTTCGAAAAACAGATAAATTAACAAACAAATAAATACATACATAAAAATGTAAGTAAATGATTCAAATACAAGGAGAAAAGTATTAGGGCAGTAGTGAATCGCTTGAACTTCTGAAGTTCCAAATGCACAACGTCTATGCAAACTCTAATTTGAACAGACTGAATGACTTGACAGAGATATGGAATAAGAGTTTAACGCCTAGCTCAAAATTATAGTCTGAAAACGATTTACGCAAATTATGCAAAAAATGAATTTTAGCATCCCAGATATTATGTGTATGCAATATTCAATCACTTAGTGAAGCTATTGGTTCAGAACCACAGAGATTTCATTATTATTATTATTATTATTATTATTATTATTATTATTATTACACCAGCACGTCCCAAAACGAACCTTCTACAATCACCATCCAATCAAAGAAAACATTTGTATATTCCATGTATATGGCCCTGAGCTGAAATAGAGGACATTATTATTATTATTATTATTATTATTATTATTATTATTATTACTACTACTACTACTACTATTATTATTATTATTATTATTATTATTATTATTATTATTATTATTATTATTATTATTCCAAACGATTAAAATCACAGTGATTTCATCTCTCTGCAAAATTGCGAACTTAGACAGACGACGTAGAGAGAACAGACTTGAACGCCAAAACCCAAACGCCTACGAGAGAGAGAGAGAGAGAGAGAGAGAGAGAGAGAGAGAGAGAGAGAGAGAGAGAGACTTGTGAAAAGCGGCTGCAGAGATTTCCCCTCTTAGATAAACAAGCAGGCGAGGGGAAGGACAGAGGGGAGACACAGACCTAAAAAGAGGGGAAATGTGGGGAATAATGAGCAGGGGGGAAGAATGAAGGGAGTAATGAGGACTTTATGAGTATTATGTATATACACAAGAGGAATGCACTGTGAACGGGGATAAGGATTCCGTCAGAGAGAGAGAGAGAGAGAGAGAGAGAGAGAGAGAGAGAGAGAGAGAGAGAGAGAGAGAGAACATGTGTCTAGATCGAGTAACAAGAAATGTCATCCTGTATGAGGAACTAATAAGAACAATATCAATGTTACACACACAGAGAGAGAGAGAGAGAGAGAGAGAGAGAGAGAGAGAGAGAGAGAGAGAGAGAGAGAGAGAGAGAGAGAGAGAGAGATATATATCTAGATCAGGTAACAAATAGCATCTTGCATATGGAACTAATAGGAAATAATATTGAGAGAGAGAGAGAGAGAGAGAGAGAGAGAGAGAGAGAGAGAGAGAGAGAGAGAGAGAGAGCTAAATCGAGTAACAAGAAATGGCATCCTATATAAGGAATTAATAAGAAATAATATTAACGTTATAGAGAGAGAGAGAGAGAGAGAGAGAGAGAGAGAGAGAGAGAGAGAGAGAGAGAGAGATGATATGACAACCTAAATCGAGTAAAAAGAAAATGGCATCCTATAAAGGAATTAATAAAAATAATATTAACGTTACAGAGAGAGAGAGAGAGAGAGAGAGAGAGAGAGAGAGAGAGAGAGAGAATGACAACCGGAACTATAAATGACACATGAAATAATAAGCTATAAAAGGAAACAACAACACCATTACACACTCACACACACTGACTGAGAGAGAGAGAGAGAGAGAGAGAGAGAGAGAGAGAGAGAGCACAAACAACCTGAGCATCCAACTCGTAGAATATTCAGAAGTTAAACCAAGAGAAGGCAAACATGATGAAAATTTCCTGACTCCTCATACTCCATTTTTACAGGGTTAAATTCTAAAAAGAATTTGAAAACTTAAGGAAATGCTTATTATATCATAAGTTCATTTTCATTTCTACTAAATTATACTACTACTACTACTACTACTACTACTACTACTACTACTACTAATAATAATAATAATAATAATAATAATAATGATAATAATAATAATGAACCAAGGAGCCCCTGTAACGAAGCTATAATATCCAGAATTATTACTATTATCAACAATAATAATAATAATAATAATAATAATAATAATAATAATAATAATAATAATAATAATAGTGGTAGTAGCAGTATTAGTAGAAACACAATTATCCTTCTTTATATTTATCAGAAAAATTATAAAAATACAGACATAATAATAATAATAATAATAATAATAATAATAATAATAATAATAATAATAATAATAATAGTGGTAGTAGTAGTGTTAGTAGAAACACAATTATCCTTTTTTATATTTATCAGAAAAAAGATAAAAATAGACATAACTTACAGACGAGAACTTGGGAATTATTAGCAAAGGGAACCCTTCGAGAAAGATTCTGGAGAGATAGAGAGAGAGAGAGAGAGAGAGAGAGAGAGAGAGAGAGAGAGAGAGAAACAGGTTGACATATGACAGATGAGGTGAGAAGTAGGGAGTGTAGGAAGTGGTAGATGATCGTGATAAGGGCGAGAGCTGACAGAATAGGGGAAAGGAAGGGTAGGGGGAGGAGGAGAAAAGGGGGAAACAGGAGAAGGAAGACTGAATGGGAAGATGGATAGGGAGGAGGAGGAGGAAAAAATACGAACAGGAAATGGAAGATAAGTAGAAGGACTTGTAGAAGAAATTCTGACTCCATCTTCTGGTTAAATGTTGAAAAAAAAAAAACTTTTTTATAATAATAAAAGTAAATCTACCAATATCAAACGCACGTGAAATTGTTACGTAAAAGCAATGAATAACATGAAAAAAAAGAAAAAACAAACTTTAATACATAATTAATAAACAATTACATGTTTGACTAAGTTTAACAAGGCGACAAACGGGATGTTCTGTTATATTTTTTTTCTCCAGTGGAATTACTCAGGGGAGAGTATAGCTAGCCATAGAATAGTAAATATTAATAGATAAGAAAAGCATTTGTTAGTGTTATGTCGTGCTAGCTATTTTATTTATGAATCACAATATCGCGTACATACTTTGATCGCGCAGTGCGAAACCAATGTTGATTATAAATATGTGCATGTATGTATATATATATGTATGTATATATAGATAGATAGATAGATAGATAGATAGTTTGTTGCTTTTTTCTCTAAGTATGTACGTTATTGTGATAATCACAATTTTCCCATACTATTTGGATACGCTATCCAAAACCTGAGGCCACTGTGGCTATTATAAATACACACGCACACACACACATGTGCAAACATACACTCATATACACATATATAATATATATGTACATATATATACACATATCTTTATATATATGTGTACATACATATATATATATATATATATATATATATATATATATATATATATATATATATATATATATATATATATATATATGTATGTATGTATGTATGTGTAAGTGAGAGAGAGAGAGAGAGAGAGAGAGAGAGAGAGAGAGAGAGAGAGAGAGAGAGAAAAAAAAACTTGGGCATGCATATCATTCATCAAAGAGAAATATGCTCCTCCTCGTAAACAACAAGCGCAGCCTAAAACTTCCCCCTTCCCCCTTCCCCCCTCAACTGCCCCACCCGGGCCCCTTTCGCCTTTAATCTCAGTGATCATTCAATGATAGGCCTACTTGTTTTTCAGGGTGGGCAACGCCGGGGCCATTATCCACCGTTGACGATAAGATCTTCGATTCCTTTTTCCCCTTCCCGAAAGGATTTACGATTGAGGAGGGGACGGACGACCGAATACTATTTTCCGTTGTCTTGCTTCGGAATCGTCGACCGATTTCTAGGAATTTCCGGGAATGGTTTCTTGTATGTATGTATGTATGTATGTATGTATTTAATTATTCATTTACCTATTTATTTAATAATAATAATAATGGTAATAATAATAATAATAATTATTACTATTATTATTATTATTATGAAATAAAAATAATCTACTTCTTTAAGCACAACGTCAAACATGTACGTACCCATTTTTCTATCATAATAATAATAATAAAATAATAATAATAATAATAATAATAATAATAATAATAATAATAATAATAATAATAATATGCACACATTTATATGGGGAGCAACTAAAATGTTATTAACTTGAGCCAGGAGAATTTAAACTTATATATATATATATATATATATATATATATATATATATATATATATATATATATATATATATATATATATATATATCTACAAAACCAGTCGAAAATAAGGAGTAAATTGCACAGCCGTAACGACTACTTCTACGTTTTTATTTTATTATACTTCAACATTTTTATTTCATTTATATTTCACGTCGTATGAAGCCGTTAACTCTCTCATCTGCTCCGATAAGACGAGAGGAAAAACCACGACAGCTCGTTGGCGGTATCAGGGCGGCCAATCTGCGAGAGTGAGCCAGCCAAATCTGAAGAGCCTCATTCGCGCCACGAAAATGGCGCGCAGGGAAATGTCAAAATTCGCGCGCGCCATGACTCGGACATTTCTGCCTTTTAGTCTCGCGAAGGCGTCGAATCGTGAACGGGAATAGCACCTCGCGAGTGGATAAGTTCCACTGATTTTTTTTCTCTCTCTCTCTCTACTCTCCTTCTTCTTCCTTTTTTCTCCTCCTCCTTCTTCTTCTTCCTTTCCTCAAATCAGAATCTTGATCTAAATGTCAAGAGGGAAGATCACGCGGGGGAGTCGCTTTATCTGATGGCGTCCGCCACCTGCTAGGAAATGTCGTCGCGTCTGTACACACTTTTCCTCGCGGATTTCACAAATCATTAAATCTGGCTGGATTTTGGGGCGCGCTTTTGTGCGAAGGAATATATATACATTTTTTGTCAGATTTTCTATCCTTTTTTAAAGGTTCCCATTTATAGAAGTGGGATATTGAATTCGTCTTTAAATACTTCATCTGATAGTTGATTGTTTTTTTTTGCAATTCTGAATAAAAAAAATTTGTGAATAAAAAACTAGTGCTTGGAGAATCTACGGCAGTTATATCAACCAAACTTTCATTTTTTTCAGTCCTTCTTCATCTCATAAATATATTCATTACCAAAATACACTGACAGCTAATTATTCTTGCTTAAAATATGAAGTTATACATACTTCAGTTCATTGTTATCATTTGAACAAAATTAACTCCAACGGCGTTTCTATTTCATTGTGAGGAAAAAATAACATAAAAAACACATATAATCGAAAAGGCACAAGTTCTTTAAAAAAAAAAAACTGCCATGCTTAGTTTTAAAAAGTAAAATAAATAAAAAAGGCGTTTGGAGACGCAGACCTCCGCCTGGGCTGAGCAATAATCGTCCACAAACGCCGCTCTTCCCAAAAAGTTACGTTTTTACCTCTCCCAAATTCCAATCATGTATTGCCATCAAGAGGGTCACCTTCGCTAAAATTTCCATAAAAATCAACAAATAACCTTTTGCATAAACAAACAAGTAGAAAAAGCAAATAAACTGAACTAGTACAATATCTCCGATGTTAATTTTGTAATGACCATGAATGTTATGTCAAAAATTGCATTTATTGGTATGTCTTTTTCCTTTGAATATCAAACAAATTATAGCCACATGCTTTTGGTCCGCCTAGTGAATAATATATTGAAATTAGAAACACACAACCATTTTGCACTTCTCAAAAAATGCGAGCATGATCAAAAGTCACAAATGTTCTTTATGTACTTATTTTTTCTACTGAACCGCATGCGTAAAAACATTACAGTATTTATAATTTGATTTAAAAAATATTACAATATTTATTATCTAATTTAAAACAACATTACAATATTTATCATCTCATAAAAAAACAGTACAATATTTATCATCTGATTTAGAAAAAAAAAATTACAACGCATATTATCTGATTTTTAAAATCATTCGTTCGATTTAAGAAAACCAACTAAGAAACTCCCAAATTTTAAAAATAAAAAGTTGTGACATTTTGAAATTCTTTTAATAAAGATGGGTATATGACTTTGGAAATACAGCTGAGTTTATTCAAATAGGGGTCAAGTGATAAATTCAGTCAGGTGACCCAAACTGCCTAATATTTAAGATCAAAAGCTGAACAAAATGGGGAAATAATACAGTAATAAATCAAAGCAAAGGCGCTTGTTTCTCCAGATCTTTCTCAACCACGTCCAGGGGATGACTAAGGAGATGGTCGAAACATGTCGACGGTACCACAACCTGAAGTAGTAGGAACCTGAATCCAGATCACGAAGGATTCCACAGATTTATGGTTGAATATTTCAATAAAAGACTTCCCGCATTCCACACACTGTCCTTTTTCCAATATGAATTTCGGCCAGTTGCAGACCAACATCGCTGAGCCTGAAAAGCGAATTATAAGGAAAATAGAAAAGACCCTGTGTATAAGATAAATTCGCATAATACAGCCATCCTTTTCAATAAGACCGTTTAAGGGAGGGTCTATTTCCTTCATAATAATAATAATAATAATAATAATAATAATAATAATAATAATAATAATAATAATTGTTGCTAAAAAAATGATAGGCATCAGAAAAGGAATTGATTTTATAACAAGACCTTTTCAATTCTCCACTATTCTCTTTTCTTCAAGGCTGATGTTTTACCCCCTTATTATTATAATATTATAATAATAATAATAATAATAATAATAATAATAATAATAATAATAATAATAATAATAATAATAATAATAACGAGCTGATTTAAACAATTTCTTTGTCTCTCATTCACATCCTCAGATTATGCACGATACTCAGAGAATACAATTATATATTATAATAATAATGACTAAATTCTTCAATTATAACTAAACCTCTCCATCTACGATTAAAATGAAACTGTTTATACCCGAAACAAAACACATCCTTTTCAGCCAAGCGACGCCGCCGCCCCCGCGCCTTATCAGTGGCCGAGATCAACTCGATAACGGATAACCTCGTTTCTTCCATTTCTCTCTCTCTCTCTCTCTCTCTCTCTCTCTCTCTCTCTCTCTCTCTCTCCTCTCTCTCTCTCAAGCGAGGAAATAAAAGGTAAAAGTCACATCACCACTTAGAGTTAATGAAGATGTGCCGGATCACGCGAGCGCGTTCATTCGGAGAAATGTTTCTACGTTATCATTTCTCTTGTAGATAGTGGCTGTGTTCAGTGACCCCCTTCTCCTCCCCCCTCCCTCTTTTTTTACCCTCGACGTGTTCAGGGGACTTTTGGGAAGTCTGTCTATGTTTGGTGGGTGCGTTCGTTTCGTCAGTGTTATTATTCCTGTGGTTACTGAATATAGTAAATACTTTTTTGACCATCTGAATGATTTTTAGTTTTCTGAAAAGAGAACTATTGCGCCGGCTTTGTCTGTCCGTCCGCACTTTTTTCTGTCAGTCCTCACATCGTAAAAACTACTGAGGCTAGAGGGCTGCAAATTGGTATGTTGATCATCTATCCTCCAATCATCCAACATACCAAATTGCAGCGCTCTAGCCTCAGCAGTTTTTATTTTATTTAGATTTTTATTTTATTTAAGGTTAAATTTAGCCATAATCTTGCTCTGGCAACGATATAGTATACGCCACCACCTTGCCGTGGTTAAAGTTTCATGGGCCGCGGCTCATACAGCATTATATATACATATATATACATATAAAACATATATGTGTATGTACGTATGTGCGTGTGTTTAAAGCCTCGTCTGTATAAGAGACTCGTGTTTTGTGCGTGTTGATCCCCATTTTACCACCGGAGGCAATACATTATCACATTACCCTGCGTAAACAGAATTAAATGCTGGAAAATTGTGGAGACCTGAAATCTGACGAGGCACTTTGTGGTGGAACAGCAAAGTAATGGTTTTTGTTAGACAGAAAAATGGTTTAGCATATCAAACATATTATTATTATTATTATTATTATTATTATTATTATTATTATTATTATTATTATTATTATTATTATTGAATCTGATTGCTTCTAGAATGCCGTACAGTTTAAAATACTCTTTTTTCGTTCTTCTGATGTTGTCTATTTTCTTCTTTTGGAAGGCTGAAGACAAGTTGTCCCAATTCCTCTGCTGCTTCCGCTGCCATTATTATTATTATTATTATTATTATTATTATTATTATTATTATTATTATTATTGTTGTTGTTGTTGTAACCTGATCATATTCATGGGGAACATACAACAGAGACCAATCAATTACTTCCAAAGACTTATGAAGCAAAATGTGAAAAGAAGGACAAAAAACAATTTGTCTACGACAGGACATTACTGTTACCTAAACCAAATGAAGAAGTTCCTCTCTTTTCAATTCCACCTTCATGATACGTCCATCAGGTCTGGGCTAGGCATGGACATGAGGTTTCAGGTCTTCATTAAAAACAAATCCCATTTCATCGGCGAAGTTAAGAAGTTTTCGATTTTCAGAGGTAAAAAAATATAATAATATTACCTTCTCCAGCTGTTTGTGGTTACGCCATCTTGGAAAGGAGGGTCTTCGAAATACACAAATTGGCATCTTTATGTGAGGTGTATTGAAAATTTTTTTTTTTTTAACCTGCCAAGACAGCAACGAAACTCCCTGAATGGAAACGAAGACTTACTTATGTAAGGTAGTGGTATTTTTGAACTGAGAAGTATTGACTCTTCTCCCAGGACTCATACACACACATACATACACACATATATAAATTATGTAAATATAATTATATATATGTATATAATATACATATATGCATATATATATATTTTTATTTATATATTATACATATGACATATACATACACGCACACACACACATATATATATATATACTGTATATATATATATATATATATATATATATATATATATATATATATAATATAAATATATTTATATATATGTATACAATATATATATTATATATATAATATAATATACATTATATATACACACATATATATGTATATATATAATTTACATATCTATGTGTGTATGCATATATATATATATATATGCATACACACATAATAAATAATACACATACACACACACACACGCACAACTTCCACGTTCCTCATACAGTTTACTTTACCTGACCTTGTTCGACGTATTTTTTTTCCCAACGAAAACTTCATCATTCCCCAAAAGAGGCTTAAGATTTTTTCTCCCTCATCTAAAAAGAGACTGAATGAAAATCTCTGGTAAAAGGAAAAAAAAAAAAACTAATGCATATTAAACTTGGTCGTAATTGGAAGTCTCTCATAAGAGCAGTTGCTACAAAATTCATAAGACCATTTGGAGGCGGTTCCTACGAAATGAATTTCTATGAAGTTTCCAGGAACTTTCAAGACGCGGCCCAAAGAATTCGGGTTTTAAAAATGGATACGACGAAAGTCTCCTTTCCTTAGAAGGTAAGCATGAGTAGGTAAATAAACTTATAGCTTATATAAAAATTACGCATAAACATGCATGCAGACATTATTTATTTATATATATATGCATATATACATACATATATATACACACATATATATAATTCATTTATATATGTATGTAAACATTTTCCCCAAACAAGTGTGGCTCCGATTTTCACAGAATTGTTTGGGATGAGGTTGATGGCACCATGCCATGCTATATTATGGTTGCCACCATCAACAGTCGATTAACTGCCAGGTACATAATCCACAGCTCATGTCAACAGAGACATAAAGTCAATAATTTTCAGTTCTATATCACTTCTTCAAATAGTTTATCATGCTTACTGTTACAGTTGCTGTTAATGGAATACCTATCCTCCAATATAAGGCTTTTCAACGCACGTGAGGGTATTTACCTTCAAAACATCCCTTGTTGATTAAGTTGGCCTTATACCAGCAAGGAATCTTGTATTTACAGCACCTTCAAAACATCCCTTGTTGATTAAGTTGGCCTTATACCAGCATGGAATCTTGCCCCTGGAGCACCATCCGTTAGAAAATCTGTAACAATTTCCGATACGAAACTAAGAAAACGGGATGGGCGCTAAGTTCTCACCTTGCGGCAGAACTTTTGAGTGCAGAGCCTTCAGACTTAAAACCAGTAATAATACTCTACAGAATCGCGCTAAAAAGTCAGCACATTCATGCTACATTATTGTATTGACATTTGTCATACTAAATGTTAGATATAGTGGATTTCGTTCTACTGCTTTTGACAGAGGCTGACCGTGACTGAGGACTCCTGAGCTGAATATTATATGCCCACACTAACGCCAACACTGTAATCTCTCTCTCTAACATCAGAGTAATCTCGGTATCACCGCACTAATCTCTTACTCTCGGGATCTGTATCACCTATTGTTTGCTTTCTATGGAAGCTTGATACGAACACGCGCGCCCGCGCACACACATATTTCATGTGTGGGTGTGTTTGTTTGTTTGTTTGTCTGTATTTATATACATATATATACATACACACATAAAGACATATATATATACACAAAAAATATTAACCCAAATATATACTTTAAATATCCAATTCATTGTACCTTGGAAATAAAATACAACCAAAGGAAATTACAACTGATCAGCGGTTAGTCACCGGTGGGATCCGAACCGCTGCCGGGTTCAAAAACAATGTTGTACAGTGGCTTTTGACACTGAACTATATATATATATATATATATATATATATATATATATATATATATATATGTATGTATATATATATATATGTATGTGTGTGTATGCGTTTTTTACTGCAATATCTGTCTATATATATGTAAAGGAATATAAATGGATATACATACATACATACATATCTATACACATATATATATTATATATATAGCATACACACGGGAAACTAAAAAAAAATAAATTAAGTCTTCAACAACGACCTAGGACTGATATGATAGTCTACAGTTCATTAAAAAAAAACCCAGCAACTTGCACGACCAAATAAACAAACAAGCGTGCCTCCGATCACGAGAAAGAAGATAAGAATGATAAAAAAAAGAGCCATCCATTAAGCGGTAATAACGTCGTGTAGCAAATCGTGCGTGAACATCAACAGGAAGGGATCGTAAGCGTCAATTAAAAATGCACGTCCGCCTCATCATACACGTAACGTGCACGCAATACGGTACGTGTACACGAATAAGTACATACAAGGGACTCCTCTCATTCGTTACCCTAGGGGGTCGAAGGACAGGTTGGGGAAGGGGGAAGGGGTGGGGAAAAGGGAGGAGGTTGGGAGGGGATGGGGAGGAGTGGGGAAGAGGGGTGGGGGAGGTTACTACGTCACGACAGCGTAATCCATTGGTCACACTGGAGTCACACTGGGGACCTGCGCACGCTAACAGACCACCCACTAACAAAAGAAATATGTTAGTGTGACACAGAACTTTGTTTGTTTCCTTGTTTTATTTTGACGAGTAGGTGTTGGTAGTTGAGAGGAGAGAGAGAGAGAGAGAGAGAGAGAGAGAGAGAGAAGATACTGTTGATGGAATCATGATTCATCCACGATTCAGATGTTTTTCCAAAACGCCTCGTATCTCTCGCCTTAAGTGACTAGCTGGTGTAGGTTTACGGGGCTTAGCTCTTTAAAAACACGTTTTCTTTATAACCTTCTGCTGAAAGGTTGTGTACATGATTTCGTTATCAAGGGATCACATAAAATCCTAACATACTCTCTCTCTCAGAATTTCGAAAGGGGCTAAATTGTTTTTTTAATCATTGTTACATATGACTTGGCTTTTGTTTAATGAAAATATTTAAATGTGTGATTAGGTGAGAATCGGAAGGGTGTGATAATATATATATATATATATATATATATATATATATATATATATATATATAATTTAAAACTATATATATTTCAAGGACATACTTGTGTATGTATACTGTAGGCCTATATAATATATACACACATATATATATATATATATATATATATATATATATATATATATATATATATATATATATATATATATATAATATAAACCACAGCAGATATCCAATACCTTTCGCTTTTATATCACTACCTCCTGATTCATTCCGTCGACGCCTGAGATTGCTGTACAAGTCAAAACAATCACGTCGCCAGCAGAACATACGACTGGCTTGTTAAAATGATTCATAAGTTGCTCCTTTGAAGGTCCTCTTTTTTTCTTTTTTTTTTCTAATAAAAGTTGAATTTCTTATCTCGGGGGCAAGAGTTGTTTACTGCGACAGGTCTTAAAAGTTCGTCTTTACAGTGGCTAATTGCTTCTGAGAGAAGCAACATTGCGCTGATAATCGCATTTCAAAGGACGACCAGATTCTTTGACGCAATTCCCCCACCCCGCCATCCACCCCTACCCTCCCTCTCCGCAAAAACACACACAAGACACACACACAAAATCTCACTATAAAATACAACACTGACGATGGTAATTTAATTTCCTATGGTAAAAGTATTAGTAATGAATTATACGTTATCCAGTAAATTCTCTGAATTATTTACAAAGATTCCGATATGTAACTTTTGAAGACCGAATGAAAACGGAAATGAAAAAAAAGTTGCGTAATAATGACAACGGTAAAATTTTAGGACAAATGTGCAGTGTTTACAGCTATCCATGAAACCGTGCAATTCTGTTCGTACACGATTTATTGATCGCCAAACTGGTTTCATGAAAGTTAAATTAAAGTTTCGCTAAAACCCGTTTCATTCATTGCCGAAGACATTTTACTGCATCGAAATTAACGTAGAAATATAAAAAAAGATCAAGAATATGAAAGACAAATATTAAGAACATTATTAAAAAATACTCAAGGAAAGAAAAGACACACTAATTTTTCTTCAAAGGCTGGGAATATTCTGTTACCTTTCTTGGGTGAATAGCCGAAGTTATTAATTACCAAACCGGGATGAATGATGAATACGCACAACATAAATCATCGCTCATATAGAATATAACGATGTCAAGCAAGATACGGCGATGAGATGCGCTTGAAAGCAACTCGTCTCCTGTCGCTGAATCGCAGGAAGTAAAATCCTGCCGGAGATATATTTAAAGGTTTGAAATGGATAGGAGACTAACAGATCCCGAACGAGGTTTCTGAGGAAAAGGAGAAGGATTTGTGGGAGGAAAAGCGAAGGATTTATGGAGGAAGGAATCGCTCAGACATAAATGAATTTACGAAGCGAAACGAAGAAGAAGGATAAAGGATATAAAATAGGATAAGAAATGAGGCTCCAATATCACAGTTCGACAATTAGAAAATGATTAGAGAGAGAGAGAGAGAGAGAGAGAGAGAGAGAGAGAGAGAGAGAGAGAGATATTAGAAACTACTGAAACCTATGTAGTTATTTCAGCATAAATAGGCCAACATAAATGAAAATAAAGTGAGAAGTAAAACTTTACATCCTCTCCTATATCCTACGCAAGGACGTAGGTGTATCACGGCACAGACAGACAGACAGAGAGAGAGAGAGAGAGAAGGCTATTGGAAACCACTAAAATCTATATAGCTTTTCCTATACAAAACGAAAGGCGAACATGAATAAAAGTAAAATAAAACTCTCCTACACCGAAGCAAGGATGCAGGAGTACCGACCATCCTCATCACGGCCGTCAAAGAGAGAGAGAGAGAGAGAGAGAGAGAGAGAGAGAGAGATAAGTCAGCCGGGGAAGAGGAATAAATGACAAAAAGAGGAAGCCAGTCTGATAAGGCTTATTTCAGGATTCTGCCAAATGACTTCGGGATGCCAAGAGCGGCAGATAATGATTGAAGAGGAGGCGGAAGAAACAGCGATAATTAGAAATGGAAGAAAAAAAGAAATAACAAACAAGTAAAAAATGCGCCGAAGTTTCTTCGGCGCAATCGAGTTTTCTACATAGCCGCTACGGCATATAATCAAGGCCATTGAAAATAGATTAATCTTTCGGTGGTCTCGGTATAATGCTGTATGAGCCGCGGCCCATGAAACTTTAACCACGGCCCGGTGGTGTCCTAGACTATACCGTTGTCAGAAGGTTGATTATGGGTGACTTTAACCTTAAATAAAGTAGAAACTACTGAGGCTAGAGGGCTGCAATTTGGTATGTTTGATGATTGGAGGGTGGATGATCAACATAGCAATTTGCAATCCCTCCAGCCTCAGTAGTTTTTATGATCTGAAGGAGGACAGAAAAGTGCGGACAGAAACAAGTGCGGACAGAAAAAGTGCGGACAGAATAAATGCGGACGGAATAAAGAGCGGACGGACAGACAAAGCCGGCGCAATAGTTGTCTTTTACAGAAAACTAAAAACTGGACTACCTCACCGGCCCGTTCCCTCACACTTCAATGTCTGAGAGGAGAGCTCGACCGTCCGTGACGTCATCACAGCGAGCGAAACTCCCGCCATGATGAATTGAAGTCCAATAATGAATAATTTGTAGGTCCGCGTGGCAGAATGGTGACGGATTACCTTTTGAAGAGGGAGTCCCGCCTTGTTAATGGCTAACCGTGGCTGACTCGGGCAGGGTGGAGAAGGCAGTTAAAGAAGGCCATCGGCCAATCGGACCCACTTCTTTTTATTAACCTTTTCCCCCTCCCCCCCTTCCTCTCTTTTCTCTATTCTTATTTCTACATCATCAGCATTCATACGAGGGGATGCTAATGAGACTCTAAATAACAGCCGGCAGGCACTATAAGGTAGACCCGGTAATGGTATTCGGATTACTTATTCCGGAGCTGCCCCAAATGACTGCGAAGCAGAGACTTCTGGGCGGTTAAAGAGCCGTAAGAGGGCGAGGGGGTTTCTCTTATTTATTGTGAGCTCGTCCCGAGATGGCACGATAATGGCCACTGAATCAGATAAGACAGTAACGGGCCGTCTTTAGAAAACACTAACTGCCTCCCGAACGAGCGTTCAATTTAAGGAAGCATCTATCAAGGCGCATGCAACAACAACAACATTCGCATTGCTCTATTGTCTCTCCGTCCCACGACGAGTCGCCGCATCCCCCTCGCAATGGAAGTTGTTGCGAAACCCGCGTTTCATTTGTTGCACTTGAGTCCTGCTGCATGGACCGCCATGTAAGCACTCCCAAATGGCTAACGCAACACGACAGAGGAAGGAGGGCCACCGCTACTCGTGTCCTCAACGGACACGTTTTGCACTTACAAACAGCTCTTACTCCGTCAGATAAGCATTCAGAGCAGAAGGGCCCCGACTGCAAGATAACCTTGGAACCAGCTTCCATTCCGCTCAGAATGGGTTCCAATCACTCCATCTAAATGGCCCAAATGTGGAATAGGGAGTATCTTTCAAAAGCCGCCTCGTCGGTACTCCGACCAATCATATCTCGGCCAGCGCGACTGCGCGGATGGATCCAGCTCTCCCGCCAAAAAAGAAATCATAATTATCGGTTGTTCGTCTGCACCCCACCCATTCCCTAAACATAACCGGGTCACGCCCACCATAGGCGGCGGAGATGGAATCCCCAAAAGAGAGATTTATTATGATGACTGATTGCACAGAAAACTTCCTATCGAAAGCTTTTTTTTTTTCTTTTTTTTTTTTGCAGGGGCCTGCAGCCAGAGAGAGAGAGGAGATTCTTCGGGGAGTCACAGTCGAAGACTTGCAGATATCAAAATTGAAGTCGACGCGACAAAAGCAAACTTGTCGGAGCCACGTCGTATTTCACATTGTATTTGAGAAAATGTTAGAAGTCACTAAGCATGTATAATCAGCACGGCAGGCGAAGCAATAAATTACTTGTAAATTGCAGCGTTTTGCCTCTAAATCATCTCTTCCGAGGACTATGGCCGAAGGTACGCCCTCCTAAGAAGGTATTTAGGAAAACAATTTTATTATAAGTGATACCTAGATGACAGAGCAGTTCGCAATTTGCCCGGATATTTATGAAAATTTACCTTTTCACTTATTTGCTGATTTGAAAAGGAGGCTCTCGGGCATTCTTACCATGTTTTAGTGGAATTCCGCCCATTAGGCAGTCACGAAATTTCAAAAGTTATTGTTGACACAAAACCCACACCTTTTTAGTTTTCTGTTAAAGAAAACTATTGCGCCGGCTTTGTCTGCTCGTCCGCAATTTTTCTATCCGTCCCCAGATCTTAAAAACTTCTGAGGCTAGAGGACTGCAAATTGGTATGTTGATCATCCACCCTCCAATCATCAAACATACTAAACTGCAGCCCTCTAGCCTCAGTAGTTTTTATTCTATTTAAGGTTAAAGTTAGCCCTCATCGTGCGTCTGGCAACGATATGACAGGCTACCACCGGGCCGTGGTTAAAGATTCATGAGCCGCGGCTCATACAGCATTATACCGAGACCACCGAAAGATAGATCGATTTTCGGTGGCTTTGATTATAAGCTGTAGCGGCTGTACAGAAAACCCAATTGCACCGAAAAAACTTTGGCGCATATTTCACTTGTTTACTTATCCAAAGCCTTTCACTGGTCCCAGATAATTTTCTCTTTTATAATGACAATGTTCACTATATGCTTTTATTTATTCTTATATCAACTTCATCATACGGCTAATATTCAAAAATGTTTCGTTTTTAAGAATGGGTAAAGAAAAAGTAATCACACATGTATCTACGTAGCCCTGTAATTTAAAATTTTTTCCTTTTACTTTTAGTTATTTGAATTCCACGGTCTCGCTTTGATATTTTTCACAGGTATAATAATAGCGTTCGAAATTTAATAGCAGTAGGTGGAATAAATATTGAAAATCATCAAAATTATATTGAGGATTTTCCTTATAAAACAAATTAAATCAAAAAGTATTTTTCCAACTAAACCGAGGAATAATTTGTTCTAAGAAAGTGAGAAAAATAAGGATATTTTTTTCTCCTGACAAAGATAAATTAAGCGAGTTCTCTCTCTCTCTCTCTCTCTCTCTCTCTCTCTCTCTCTCTCTCTCTCTCTCCTCTCTCCCCTACAAAACATGGAAAATAAGATAGTTTTTGCCTACGCAACAAAGTAAACGGCGGTACGATTTTTCCTACAAAAACAAATTAAAACAAAGGGGAATTATCCCTACATAACAAAGGAGAATTTCCATACAAAACACAGGAGAATTTTCCATACAAAACAAAGAGGAACTTTCCCTACAAAACAAAGGAGAGTTTTCCATACAAAACAAATTAGACATTTCCTTACAAAACAAAGGAGAACTTTACCTACAAAACAAATATTTTATCCCTATAAAACAAAAGAGAATTTTACTTACAAAACAAAGATTGTGTCCCTACAAAACAAGGGAGAATGATTCCTACAAAACAAGATGAAATTTCCCTACTAAACTAAGGAGAATTTTCCCTACAAAACACAATTTTCCTTACAAAACAAATGAGAATTTTCCCTACAAAACAAAGGAGAATTATCCCTACAAACCAAAGGAGAATTTTCCCTACAAAACAAAGCAGAATTTTTCCTACAACACAAAGTAGAATTTTCCTTATAAAAAAAGAGAATTTTCCCTACAAAACAAAGCAGAAGTTTTCCTACAAAACAAAGTAGAATTTTCCTTATAAAAAAGGAGAATTTTTCCAACAAAACAAAGGAGAATTATCACTACAAACCAAAGGAGAATTTTCCCTACAAAACAAAGCAGAATTTTTCCTACAAAACAAAGTAGAATTTTCCTTATAAAAAAGGAGAATTTTCCCTACAAAACAAAGTAGAATTTTTCCTACAAAACAAAAAAGAATTTTGTCCACAAAACAAAGGAGAATTTTCCATGAGAATTATCCCTACGAAACAAAGGAGAATTTTCCCTGCAAAACAGAGGAATTTTCCCTAAAAAACAATGAATAATTTTCTCTACAAAAGAAGAAGAATTTTCCCTACGAAACAAAGGAGAAATTTCCCTACAAAAAAGAAGAGGGTTTCCTACAAAACAAAGAAGAATTTTCCCCACAAAACAAAACAAATTTTTCCCTACACAACAAAGGAGAATTTTCCCTACAAAACAAATATGTTTTCCCTACAAAGCAAAGGAGAATTATCCCTACAAAACAAAGGAGAATTTTACCTACAAAACGAAGATTTTTTTCCCTACAAAACAAAGGAGAATTTTACCTACAAAACAATTATTTTTCCCTGCAAAACATAGGAGAATTATCCCAACAAAAGAAAGGAGAACTTTACCTACAAAACAAAGAATTTTCCCTACAAAACAACGGAGAATTTTTCCTACGAAACAAAGAAGAATTTTCCCTACAAAAGAAAGAAAAAATTCCCATACAAAACAAAGGAGAATAATGAAGGGTTCACCTTAGTAACAAAGCAAAATAACTAAGAATTTTTTATGAATTAAAACAAAATGAATAAGGAATAATTCCTCTCCACGTATGGCTGGTGGTGCATTCACGGCGAGACCGGCCTCACAATGGCGTGTCATTAATATGTAAAACGAACGGCTCTCCTGACTTCTCGAAGAATGTCTGAACAAGGAGGCGGTCACGTGACTTGGGTGGAGTGACAAAGCGACGCTCAGAAGCGTCAATGTTATGGAAATTGGACGACACCGTAAAAAAAATAATAAAGAAATAAAAAAAAAATAAAATAAAATAAAAAGAAAAAAATGGTGATAGCCCTCATGGGTTCATGTTGAAGCCGCCCAAACTCGGGTTAAAAGATGAGATGTAAGATAAAAGAAAACATATACAGAATACGAGAAAAAACTATTGACAAGTATGAAGGCGGGAAATGGTTTGTAAAATGATTCAAGTGAACTGACGGTATTTTTCACCTGCTAAAACTTATATTTTGTGATCTCTTTTTACCGAAATAAGATCAACAACGTCAATAGTCTCTTTATTGATGATGATTAAGAAGGTGAAAGGAAACTGGAAGGTTAAATATTGAAAAGAAGCATCGAAGTAAATGTATGCATGAAAAACACAAGGCATCATATATATATATATATATATATATATATATATATATATATATATATATATATATATGTGTGTGTTTGAGCGTGTGTGTGTATGTGTATGTGTATATATACATATTTTCTTTTGTTTTGCTTACGAAAGTTTCACGCTCATATGAGGGAGCAACATCACTTTGGATAACAATTATAGACAAATAAATAAATAAGTAAACAAATATATATATATATACAATAATATATATATATATATATATATATATATATATATATATATATATGTGTGTGTGTGTGTGTGTGTGTGTGTGTGCGTAAGTATATATGCACAATAATATCTACGTCACACAAACAAGGGTAATGATTTTCTCAAAACAACTTTGCAAGATTCTAGGAAGTAGAGAGAGAGAGAGAGAGAGAGAGAGAGAGAGAGAGAGAGAGAGAGAGAGAGAGAGAGAGGAGCCACCTACTGATACAATGGACCATCATAAATCACGAGCACCCAAAAGATGACCTTGAACCTTGCAAGATACGATCATGTACGCATACAAATAGGCTGGAATCTCCAAAACATGAAAATATTGGTGGTAAATCATTTGTGTGACAAGATACAAGCAAAACTAAACGTAAATTTACTATTAATCGTACTGCTACTGCTTCTGCTACTGCTACTAAAAATAACAGCAATAATAAAAATAACAATAATGGTAAATGGGCCGTGATAAAAATGCAGTTTAGGACACTGTTCAACGTAAATGTTTATCAATAAAGGCGATTCTTTCTCAGGAAGCAAAAATAAATAAATACACAAGGGAAAAATAAATAAATACATAATACATAAATAAATAAATGAATGAATGAATTAATTAAGTTACTAATCAATAAAATAAATTAAACAAATAAACAAAAAAATAAAATAATTAAGATAAAAAAGTTTTTTCTACAAAGGAGCCAACGGTGTGAAACTTGAAAATTCATCCTTTGTGTATAATAAAATGCTTGTTAAAAGAATTCTTGCATTTTTCCTGAAAAGCTACTCTTTGAGATAATGGCACCTCGTTGAAAATTTGTGTAACCGTAGATGTTCATTCTCAGTTAACTTGTGTAATAGACCAGAAGGTTATTTATTATCTTCTGGGTCCACCCACTATGAGGAGAGGATAGGGGACACATACACATATCTATGAATATTTAGAAGAATATTCGTGTATGTGCGCATGCACGTGCTGCACAGCTTGTATGTATATATATATATGTTTACGTATATATATAAATATATGTATATATGTATGTATATATATACATATGTATGCGTTTCAAAGAGCTTATTCAATACGCATACGAAATTTGAAAATGCATATGACAAACAATCTATCTACGCATACCACTTACACTGAGAGAGAGAGAGAGAGAGAGAGAGAGAGAGAGAGAGACTCTCATATGCAGATATTCCATTCCCCTTTCTCTACAGAATCAGTCACCCATGACCAACGAGGGCAGGAATAAAATTTGGCCGGTCTGGTTTCGAAAAAAAAGAGAATTTTCAAAAGGTTTCGAATTACTGAGGACTTTTCTTTTAGGCCTACTGTTTTCTAGGAATTCTGAAACCCATTTGCTTGCTTTCCTTGCTTTATATGGGTTATATTGGCTGCGGGCAAGGCTTATTTAGGAAAACTATCTGCTCAGCAACACGGCAAAATACTACTACTACTACTACTACTACTACTACTACTACTACTACTACTACTACTACTACTACTACTAATAATAATAATAATAATAATAATTAATTAATTGGTTACAAGGTTTATTTAAAACGGAAGCATATCACTCAACAATTTCAGCATAATAATAATAATTAACTGGTAATAATAATAATTATAAAATTATTATTATTAACTAGCATAATAATAATAATATTAACTAATAATAATGCTTATTTAAAACGATAATAATTCAACAACTGGAGCATATAATAATAATAATAATAATAATAATAATAATAATTATTATTATAATAATAATAATAATAATAATTGATAGGTAAAATGGTTATCACTTAAAACGAAAGCGGATCAACTGGAGTATAACAACATTAATAATAATAATAATAATAATAATAATAATAATAATAATAATAATAATAATAATGAACTGGTAATCAGGTTTATTTAAAACGAAAGCGGATCGCTCAACAACTGCAGCATAATAATAATAATAATAATAATAATAATAATAATAATAATAAAATAATAATAATAATAAAAGAAACTTGCTCCAATATTTTAAAAAAGTAAACGAAGGCCAAGCCTAATAAATAAATAAATAAATAACAATACAAGTAAATAAAGAAAAAATATAAAAATACTTACCAGATGGAGAAAGAAAAATGATAAATTCAAGCGAATACACACAACAGATTACTGTGACTCACACGACAAGAACTCGACAGAATATGACAAAGATTGGTCAGTAGGATAACACAGGCAGGCAAGGCTTAAAATCTTGTAGGTTCGTGTAATGCCGAGAGAGAGAGAGAGAGAGAGAGAGAGAGAGAGAGAGAGAGAGAGAGAGAGAGAGAGAGGAGAGAGAGTAAAAATATAAGTTAGCACAAACCTTTATGTATATATATATATATATATATATATATATATATATATATATATATATATATAAATATATATATATATACATATACATATACATACATACATACACACACAACTCTAGACAAGGATCTCCACACATATACAGACAAAACAAACATACACATACATACATGCATATGCATATACGTATAAACACACGCACACACACACATATATATATATATATATATATATATATATATATATATATAGTTATATATATATATTCAGAATTTGTTCATATTCAGATTTCCATATTTTCCATCAGACCAGATCATGTACAACAATATGAGGCGACAGGGGGTCGGATAAAGGGTAAGAAGATATTCGTAACTAAAGAAAAGAGAAGGAATAAAAGAAAGAACAGTAAGTGGAACACTATTAGGCATAATAAAAAACACGGAGACAAATACAATTGTTGAAATAAATCAGACAGGAAGGTTGATTCGGGATGCAGGCTATTTAGGGCTGCCACTTTACCTCGTCAGATATATTGGGATAAAATTATAAGAGGAGAATATATCTTCAGGAAATCACACCTTACTAATCCATATTGTGGTATTCTAATAGACTGAGTAAGGACTTCCAGTATAGCGGATATACCACTACAGGATTAAAAACACTACAGATCTTTTGTTTTTCATGTGAGTTTCAAAGACTGCAACACTTCAAACGAAGAATAGGCAGCAATGTTGAGGATAAAGCAGATATTACTACAAAACAGACTCAAGTTCGTTGGCAAACTCCCTAACAATAAGCCATGATATGGAATGTGTTTTTCACAACGTTTCCCAGTCCAGAGATTTGTCATAATACCGACAAAGGCATTGTCAGTCCTATACAAAAGGGGAACTGTTATATTTCTTTTTACAAAGTCAACATTTTCATTATATTTCAAAGTTTCCCCATCTCTCTATGCAAGAATTTACAATAGTCTCTAAGCTTTAGTGTTGTAATATCTCTTCCTACGCAACGCTTTTGTAGTTATTATCTCTTTCTGACTTCTGAAATTTAATATCTCTTTGTCTCTCTATGAATTTACAATGTCTGCGAAATTTTCACAACAGTCTCTAAGGTTTAATGTTGTAATATCTCTTCCTATATAACACTTTTGTAGTTATTATCTCTCTCTCTGAATTCTGAAATTTAATATCTCTCTCTCTCTCTCTCTCTCTCTCTCTCTCTCTCTCTCTCCCCGATAGCCGGACGAGGAAAAAATTCCTAGGCATCTGGGTAATTACTTTGATAAAAGAAAGATTCTCCGTAATTCTTTAATGAGAAAACTTCGCTGAAAAAGGTAAAACTTTTAATGAAAATGATTACGCCAGATCTGGTGGGCCCTAATCATCGTTCCTAAAACCAAGGAGAACATCTATAACAAGAACAAGTATATGTGTTTTCTTTCCGAGGTTCCGGAGCAAAAAATTTATTTTTTTCAAGACTCTACGGTTACGTACGCCTCTCTCTCTCTCTCTCTCTCTCTCTCTCTCTCTCTCTCTCTCTCTCTCTCTCTCTCTCTCTCTCTCTCTCTCTCGGAGAACATCTACAAGAAGAACAAGTATTTAATTTCATTTTTTTCCGAGGTTCGGGAGATTAAAAAATTTCTGTTTTAAGACCTACGGTTAGGTACGCGCCTCTCTCTCTCTCTCTCTCTCTCTCTCTCTCTCTCTCTCTCTCTCTCTCTCTCTCTCAGAATATCTACAACAAGTACACATATTTGTTTTCTTTCTTTTCCGAGGTTCCGGAGCTAAAATTTCTTAGTTTTAAATACCTACGGTTACGTACGCACGCTCTCTCTCTCTCTCTCTCTCTCTCTCTCTCTCTCTCTCTCTCTCTGATAACATCTACAACAAGAAAATAAGAACAAACTTTTTTTCGAGGTTCCGGAGCCAAAAAAATTTCTTTGGTTTAAGACCTACGGTTACGTACGCCTCTCTCTCTCTCTCTCTCTCTCTCTCTCTCTTGGATAACATCTACAACAAGAAAACAAGAACAAACTGTTTTATTTTTTCCGAGGTTCCGGAGCAAAAAATTTCTTTGTTTTAAGACCTACGGTTACGTACGTGCCTCTCTCTCTCTCTCTCTCTCTCTCTCTCTCTCTCTCTCTCTCTCTCTCTCTCTCTCTTGGAGAACATCTACAACAAGAACAAGTATTTGTTTTATTTTTTCCGAAGTTCCGGAGCAAAAAATTTCTTTAAGACCTACGGTTACACACGTCTCTCTCTCTCTGAGAACACCTACTACAAGAACAAGCAGATTTTCCGAGGTTCCGGAGCTGAAGTTTCTTTGTTTCCAAGGCCTACGGTTACGTAACGTCTCTCTCTCTCCCCCTCTCTCTGAGAACATCTACAACAAGAACAAGTATTTGTTTTCTTTTTTTTATTAGCACCGGAGCAAAAAAATGTCTTTGTTTTAATTCCTACGGTTACGCACGTCTCTCTCTCTCTCTCTCTCTCTCGGCGAATGTCTACAAGATCAAGCATTTTTTTTTCGAGGTTCCGGAGCAAAATATTTCTTTGTTTTAATTCCTACGGTTGCAAAAATCTCTCTCTCTCTCTCTCTCTCTCTCTCTCTCTCTCTCTCTCTCTGCATATGGCGTCCAGTCCGAGGGTGGTCCAGCTACTCCAGTCATGTTTTAATAGTTGGTCAAAACGACTGAACGAGTGGTACAATGGCTGTTCCGGGGAGACTAATTACCATTCCAAGAGCCCCGGTAATTAGGGACATGCATCCTTAGCCAACCATAAGGATGTCTAGGGGGTCAACATTTGCATTATTAATGACCTCGTTTGCAAGGGCCTCTGCATCTCTACATCGCGCGGAGGGCCACAGAGTTTTCGTTAGGGCCGACTATCCTCCTTCGTCGAGGTAAAAAAAAAAAAAAAAAAAAAAAAATAATAATAATAATAATAATAATAATAATAATAATAATAATAATAATAATAATAATAATATTCTTTATTTCGGACAAGGCCATATACATAAAATATCCAAAGTGGAAACAATACAAAACACAGATGATAAAAATTATAATCGGCAATATCCACACAGTTGCTGCAGTAGTACTAAACATAGTAATCATAATAATGGCAATGACAGTAATAATATTGAGAATAACAGTAAAAATATTAAAAACGATAACAATTAAAAACCAGATTGCATGCAATTAAATTCCAGCTAGGGACCTTAGGTGTTACAGAAGTCGGGTCCAGAGTAATTTCACGGTACGATAAGAGATGAATCCGAGGTCCCTCAAGTTGATTATCCCTAACGATTTTTTAAGCAGTCTCACCACTGCCGTTTATTCTATTCTGAGCGTCCTGCAGCCGATGGCTGTCTCATCTGATATGCAAATGCATGATAAATGGTCTCGAGAGCTGGGTATTTGTGGGTCCTGTGCCCGTTGGATGCATACAAATAACCTGATTTATAATCAGCTAAAACAACCTTCCATTGATATTGATGTGCGCTCTTCATAAGAAAGGTATCATCAGCCTACATTCAATTTTTCTATGCAAATGTAAAATCAATCGTGAAGAATATAAAGTTTAACGAGAATTACGGCTATTGTGCATCTTTGTCAAATTCAATTGCCAGGGAGCTAGGTGAATCTCAAATGAGCTTTCATGAACAATATTAAGTTTTATATTTTGAACCTTAAATAAATATTAACTAAGAGATGCTCGCTATCGCTCGCATTTGCTAGTTCCCATATCTGTACCATACAGATATGAGGGAAGGGGAAAGGAGGGGGAAGGGAAAAGGGGGAGGAAGGAGGGGAGGGGAAGGAGGAAGGGGAAGGGGGGAAATGGGAAGGGGAAGGGGAAAGGGGAGGGGGGAAGGGGGAAAGGGGGAGGGAAATGGGAAAGGGGAGGAGAGAGGAGGGAGGGGAGGGAGGGAGGGAGGAGGGAGGGGAGGAGGGGGGGAGGGGAGGTGGAAGGGAAAGAGGAGGAGAGAGGGGAGGGGAAGGGGAGGGAAGGGACACACACACACACACACACACTCGGAAAGGCAGCCAAGGAAATTAATATAATAGATACATGAATAAATAAATGTAAAAGAAAGATGGACTCGTTAGAAATAAATGTATAACTACTGCATAAGATTCACAGATTTGGGCAATGCTTAGGACAATGAATCCCATTATAAAATGTGATTCTGAGCAATACGTATTTATAGGAGACTGTAAAGTTACTGAGCTTTATGACCTCAAGTCATGAGACTCCTGCCATTCTCTGATTTTATTTACCATGTAATATATATATATATATATATATATATATATATATATATATATATATATATATATATATATATATATATATATATATATATATATATATATATATATATATATATATATAGAGAGAGAGAGAAAATAAAAATGGAGATTTGAATGACTTTTATTGATGTATTGCCAGCATTTTATAAGATATTAAAACTGCAAATATGTCTTCGTGAATCAATAGGAAGCAGTGTTTATGACGTAATGAAAATAATATGTCCTAATTTCGCCCGAATTCTCAGGTCTCCGAAGTAGTCATTCTAGTGACGCGAATTAATATTTTGGTGAAGATACCAAAAATCTTAAAATACTTTATAAATTTAAGTACAGTTTCTTATAGTGTTATCCTCAAAATTCATACCTTTTCGTTCAAAGCAAACTTCGTTAGAAAATGAAGTGAAATGTTTGCAAAACAAAAAAGTTTTAAATAAGAGAAGAAACATAAAAATGATTGTTTTCTTGTATTTTAAAGATGCATTACAATCTTTATAGGTGCAATAATTACGAAAAATTATTCTGGTAGATGTGCGCGTAGCATGAAATACAATAGAATACAAAATTTAGGCTAAAGGCTAAGTACTGGGACCTACGAGGTCATTCAGCGCTGAAACGGAAACAGAGTAAAATGTCTAACAGAAGGAAAACCTCGCAGTTGCACTATGAATAAATTGTTAGGAGATGGTGGAAAGGAAGATGGAAGAAAGAGAATATGAACGGAGGCACAGTAAAAGGCTGCAAAGAACCTTAAGTAATGCCTATAATATAAAACGTAATATAAAAAGTCATATCTTTTAGACAATGCTACTGGAATATAATTCTGACTGAATTGTCCTCGTTAACACAGAGGGCGAATTTTAACAGGAAACCTGACAAAAAAAATATTTGCAACATTTAAATGAAGGACATTGTGCAATTCCACATTAACTTATATTCAACTAAGCGTCCTCTCCACAACTTAGTACGCCAGATCGTACTGAATCAATTATTCATTTAAAAATCAATCAATGTTCTTTAAATCGCTAATGGATTTACCTTAAATCCAGTCAATTATCAAGTCCAAGGTCTAGAGAATATTCTCTTTTATATATATATATGTATATATAATTAAGGGGATTTTGGAAGGCATTCAATTGCATTTTTTTTATTATTCTCTCTCTCTCTCTTTATATATATATATATATATATATATATATATATATATATATATATATATATATATATATATATGTATATAATTAAGAGGATTTGCCAGGCATTCAATTGCTTTGTTTTTTATTACTCTCCTCTCTCTCTCTCTCTCTCTCTCTCTCTCTCTCTCTCTCTTTATATATATATATATGTGTATATAATTAAGAGGATTTGCCAGGCATTCAATTGCTTTGTTTTTTATTATATTCTCTCTCTCTCTCTCTCTCTCTTTATATATATATGTATATAATTTATATATATAAATATATATACATATAAATATATGGAGATAGACAGATAGACAAGGTTTCGTTATAGCTTAACTTCATGGTTTCAATGCCCACAAATCTATCGGTTGTCAGAAGAGGAAGCAAGAGCGATTAATATTCAAGGTGAAGCAGAATCAGAGATATGGAAATGTACGCTAGTTTTTGTTCCCTAGCTTCGTGTTGTGTAAACAAATATTCATGTAAACAGACCGCGGTTGTTTTTGTAAGCATCCTTTTTTTATGGAAAATAACTGCCAGCTATAAGAACAAAATAAACAAATGGTTGTCCTGTCTATCAAATGCAGACATATACTGTATGTGTGATAATATAAATTTAAATATTATTATTATTAGGCACATAATGTATGTGTAATAATACTAATTCAATTATTATTATTATTATTATTATTCAGAAGGTAAACACCTATTCATATGGAACCAGCCTATAGGGGCCACTGCCTTGAAATTCAAGCTTCCAAGGAATACGATGTCCATCTGAGAGACGTTATAGAAGACAATAATAAATACAGAAAGAAGAAATCAGTTACTGGAGAACGAGAAAAAGATAAATACTACTAAAGGGATTCAGAACCGATGAAGCACGGTTTTTCAGCAACAACTTTTTATCAAAGCATCGGATAAAGCTGAAAGTTGGCAAGTGTATATTTTATAACCCTACCTAATTTTTGCAAGTATTATTTAGAGCCTAAGTTCGATAGTTTTGATATTTATAGAGTAAAATGAAGTCACCGATGCCGGGACCGAGAAAATCACAGACAAGGATCCTAAAACAATTCGTGACGTAAACATAATATGACGTCATATGTTCCGCCCATCCACCAGGTAGGCGGTGAATGGATATGCTTAAAGAATTTAGGCTTCGACAAATTCGATAATGGCCAGCAGGATATGGAATTGTCCCCGTGGTTGCAAGACTGCATTTGTGCTACTTACCACTTTGTATTGAAGCGAGAAGACCTGTGGCAAGATTTACTCTAGTGTGAATAGGTAATTATTTCTATGGTGGGTAATGGTTTACTTGGCCGCCCCAAAAGTGCGGGCAGGAGCTGTTAGACAACACGTCATTTTGAGGAAGAGTACTTGAAATCGGACATTATCCATGAGAGCGTGGGACCAGTCATTATTGATCTCGCTAGCGACGATGAAAACGTGGATGATGACCTCCTCCTCGAGAGTGACGACGACGAAGACATTTTGTAAATTAATTATGTATAGTGTTAGATGTTTTATTTGTACCTCTAAAACATATCTATTAAAACACAGTGATTATAACAATATGTTCCTCATTCAAACTGATTTCAATATATTTTCCTTTCCATGCATATCAATATAAATCGTGTTACATTTGATTGATATTGAAGCAGGTAAATAATAGCTTTGCCCTCAAAATCTTGACTCCTACCAGTACCTTTTATTTGCAGCGAGTATACAAGCGCTGTTTAGGGGTGTTATATGATATAAATAAAAAACCAAGAAAAATAACAATGGGTTACATTAACTGAAATAAAACAATGGCGTTGACTTTACAACTCCTAACAATTGAGGGAAATGAGGTATCATTGCTTTTCATTTAAATTCTACTTCTAGTGACCGCTCCTGACATGCTGCAAACGGAAGGCTATAGTGTTGAAACCTGAGATAAACAAAATGGATTATCTTTTTGTATTCCCGCCCTGAATAGATGTAGATCTAACAAATGAGCTACAGACTGGTTCATTATGTGGATGAATTACTTGCACTGAATTATTTGTAAAGTAGAAACATTACGAATATCAAGAAAATGGAAGAAATCCAAGCTAACAACTTAGTCCTAACAACTGCTGTGGAAGTTGCAATGAAACCTCCACAAAATAATAATAATAATAATAATAATAATAATAATAATAATAATAATAATAATAATAAAATTATTGAGAATGATAGTGCTATCAAGGGACGATGACAAATCCTGCTCGCCATCATTGATATCGCTGAATAAGAGAGACAAGGTCTACCCAATTGGATGTCGTTGCCTCCTGCTTGGAGTAACTATGTAGGCGATGACATATCTTCGAGGTACATGCTCATTGCGGCAATTCACCTGCTGATGCAATAAGGAAGTAGACAAAGCTCCACCTACATGGGATATTTGGGGGAAAGTAAGCAAACCTTCCCTTTCTCTTGGCCTTGGGTGCTAATATCAATTAGTGAATATGCCATCGCCAAGTGGGCAGAGCCACAGTGAAGAGACGTTTTCCCCATATGTAAACTTCTCTTCACTGTGGGAGCCTTATGACGTCATAGGTTAACGTCATTATTGTGTTCAAAACCCTTACCTGCGATTTTGATGGCTCTGGCATAGGAAACTCACTTTTACTCTGGTAAGTACCAGAACTATTGAACTTAGGTAGTAAATAACACTTGCAATAATTAGGTAGGGTTATAAAATATACACTTGCCAACTTTCACCTTTATCCGATGCTTTGATAAAAGGTGTTGCCGAAAAACCGTGTTTCATTGGCTCTGAATCCCTTAGCTAAGTTAATAAATTAACAGATAAAAATATGAACAAGTAAAAAATGCGCCGACGTATCTTCGGCGCGATCGAGTTTTCTGTACACCGCATAATCAAGGCTACCGAAAATAGAGCTACCTCTCGGTGGTCTCGGTATAATGCTGTATGAGCCGCGGCCCATGAAACTTTAACCACGGGTAGGTGGCGGCCTATCCTGCATCGTTGCCAGAAGCACGATTATGGCTAATTTTAACCTTAATATAAAAACTACTGAGGCACAATAGTTTCCTTTTCAGAAAACTAATAAACCAGTAAATACACACACATTCTATTATAATTATCCATACACACACACACATGCAGTTACAGCGTATGGACTTTAACAGAAAATAACACATAATTACGCAACATTATATATAAATAAATTACCAGATAATAACACGAAAATAGAGCGTGCTTATACAATGAAAGTGCCCTCCAATGAGCATTTCCTAAAAAGGACTTTTGTATCTACTTGAGTTTCTTGTCGCACCAAATCTGATTTAAAGTTTTATTTTTCGATATGTTCATTTTGTAACAGTCCCATCATCAAAACATTACTTCTGCTATTCATGGAGTTTAAATTCCATTTAATTTTTCATTATTGTTATTAATAATTTATTATCATTTCTATTGTTGTTAGCAAAAGCGCTCATTCGTCATTAATATTATCGTTATTTCCATTTGTATTACTTTTTCCTTATGCGTTAAATATACAACTGTTCCATTCGAAAAAGAAAAATACATCGTGGAGGTCGTAATCATTACAATCTATCCTCTTAACACAGTTTCCCTTCACTGACATGTTGGAAGAGTGTGTCGCACCCTGTCCGTGAAATATACCAGGTCCCCAACCAGACGCACGTCAAGTCGTACTTGAACCGTGTCGTGCTGAGCCCTGCTCGTCATCATCCATAAAAAAAAAAAAAAAACTATGAAAATATCCTTCCTTTTTAAGAAGATAAAACACCTTTCTCAAACCTAAACAAGATAAAGATCCGCAAATTTCATCCCACGCAAGAGTTCGTCCGAATATTCACAGAAGGATTCGACCGACAAAACGGCGGCTGGCGCGAACGGCAGCCTATCGCGAGTTCAAAGGGTGCCGACAACATCTGACTAATGCTACCTAAGATTGGGTTACAGTGCCACACACTGGCTATTATGTTTTCTTTTTTATTGACTTACGTACCAGGCTGTCCTTTTTTTTTTTTTTTTAGGCGAGACCAGTACTGGCAGAAGCGTCAATTTTTTTTTTTATGAACGCATGAGTTTCCACTTTTTAATGGTACAGCTGCAAGCATTGTTCTATAGTTGAAAAAAATTTTACGCAGATAAAGCAGATGAAAATCTACTGAGAGAGAGAGAGAGAGAGAGAGAGAGAGAGAGAGAGAGAGAGAGAGAGAGAGAGAGAGAGAGAGAGAGAGAAAAACACCATATATATATATATATATATATATATATATATATATATATATATATATATATATATATATATATATATATGTGTGTGTGTGTGTGTGTGTGTGTGTGTGTGTGTGTGTGTGTGTGTGTGTGTGTGTTACTGAACAGCATCTGGAATCTCATTCAAATTAGATCACCTGTCCCTTGGAAGGTGATCAGTATTTCTGCGTTATTTGGTTGAAATCCGATTTCTTTTTACTATCCAGACTACAAACAGATCCACAACTGACAGCAAAAATAACCAAATTTTAGGAAAATTAAAAAATTACCTGTAATTAACTTGAGGTTACAGGTAAAGGAAACGATAGGAAGTAGGAAGAGATCGTTTAATTCACAGACTGGAGAAAAAAAAAAAGATAAAATTTGTGACGAAAGATGAAAAACAGAATACATCGAATAGCAAGGAAATGAAGGCAGGAATTAAAAAGAAGAGTAAAAATGAAAAAAGTAACAAAATACAAAGAAATTAGGACCTGGAAAACAATACATACTTTAATGGTATTCGATATCACCCAATGTCGATTTAGCCTTAAAAACGGAGGTGGAATTCCGGCCCTTTTTAAAATACAATATGATTCCAGTGCCATATGTTTTCAAAATTTAAGACATTTATCTGTTGTGTGTGTGTGAGAGAGAGAGAGAGAGAGAGAGAGAGAGAGAGAGAGAGAGAGAGAGAGAGAGAGAGAGAGAGAGAGAGAGAGAGAGAATCATGAGACTGGTATCCCATATGAAAATTGAATTAAAGGACATTATTGTACCTCATAAAGCGATAGGTAGGAGTGAGCAGTGAGAGGAGAGGTAGGCACAAATGTGGGGGTGGGGGAAGGATGACCACAGATGCTGAAGTGTGGGGAAAAAATAGGGATGAAGGGGTAGGATGGAGGTGGGGGGAGTGGTGGAGCATAAAAACCTAGCGTGAAGGCAAGAGTAATGGAGAAAGTTGGGGGGATAAAAGTGTGGGTTGGGGTACACTTAAGGGATAAAGACATAAGGTTGGGGGGAAAAGTAGGGGATAAAATTGTGGGTGGGGGAAGACGTAAGGGATAAAAACATATGGTCGTGGGGAGAAGTACGGGATAAAACTGTGGGTGGGGGAAGACGTAGGAGATAATATCCAGAGGTTGGGGGAAAAGTTGGGATTCAATTGTGGGTGGGAGAGGACGTAAGAGCTAAAATTCAAGGGTTGGGGGGAAAAGTACAGGCATAAGTTGACGAAAATGTATGGAACACAGAAATGGATGGGGATGACGTGGGGGGCAAACCCTGCGTACGAGGAACAGGGAACCAAGAGACGGCACTGAGAGAGAGAGAGAGAGAGAGAGAGAGAGAGAGAGAGAGATAAACACCTTTCAAAGGAAATCTCTAAGTTATTCTTTCTCCATAAACGCCATAGGCAGACTATAACTGCGTGTATATGTGTGTATGTGTAAGAGAGAGAGAGAGAGAGAGAGAGAGAGAGAGAGAGAGAGAGAGAGAGAGAGAGAGTATGTGGAGTGGGAAGAGGATTATCATACCCCGTACATATCGACTTCGGCGCTGTCGAATAATTAAACGAGCCAGCCTTTATATCATCGTCATCATCATCATCATCATCATCATCGGCAGTGTTTTCGTAATTAGGTTTTTGCCGAGTTTTAATTCTGATTTGCACTTCCTCCTCTTCCTTTTTTTATTTTTTCATGGTGCGTTTTTCCGTTCTGGTTTTGTTTCTGCTTCCTCTCTCTCTCTCTCTCTCTCTCTCTCTCTCTCTCTCTCTCTCTCTCTCTCTCTCTCTCTCTCCAAAAGACAATTTAACTGAAAACAGTCAGAGGAGAAATTCGTGATAAGAACAGCACTCTTACTGTGTCCACATTGCTCTCTCTCTCTCTCTCTCTCTCTCTCTCTCTCTCTCTCTCTCTCTCTCTCTCTCTCTCCTTAAATATACATATATACATATACAGTTCTTCAAAAACAAAAGCTCATACACATAGCTAAGCTTTCCATAAGTACTAGAGAGAGAGAGAGAGAGAGAGAGAGAGAGAGAGAGAGAGAGAGAGAGAGAGAGAGAGAGAGAGAGAGAGAGACTGAGCTTACCTCACGGAACTTTCTCAAAGCGTAAATCAGCTTCGAAGTTCTGTACATAGATCGGAACTGCAACGAGGAACAAATTTATACTTCCTACGCCTGATTTACGAATTCCAGGGGAAGAAGAAGAGTAAAACAACAACAACAACAACAACGGGAACAACAATAACAACAACAACAACACAACAGCAACAACAAGATTATAGTCACGATTGGTGAAAATAAAGATGATTTAATAAAACTTCAGATCTTTTAATGAATCACTGATATGAATGGTATCTTAAAGGAACCCTTGACCAAATCAGTGTCTTTTAACGTCATCATTATTATTATTATTATTATTATAATTAAATGCTAAAATTTTAAAATATTATTATTATTATTATTATTATTATTATTATTATTATTATTATTATAACATGAAATGCTAAAATTTTCAAAATCAGGTTTGATGTGTGCATGTACCCATATGTATGCGTCGGGGTATTGTATATTTATATGTATATTTAAATATGTATATATATAAATGTATATATATACATATAAGTATATACATACATATATATGTATACATAATATGTGTGTGCATATACACAGAACAGCAACCACTGAAACAACAAAAAAATACATTGATAAAAATGAAATAAACAGAAACCACGGAAAACAACTCAAGAGAAATTAAACAACATCACTGACATTAACACCACCGAAACTCCACTTTTAACAAATAAAACAAAAAAAACTTATATACGAAAACAACTTAAAAAAGAAGACAGAATCTGGGGAGTCTTCACGCGGCTGGCGGCAGCAGTTGTAGAAGAGGCAGCACCTGTCAATCATTCGTATTCTCGCGGCGACCGGATCACTTTTCCCCGATTTTTATCGTGAGAAAAAGGAAGCGATCGGGATCTCCAAGTTGTAAACTGACTCCCGAGGATGTAAACGCCAAGTGACGTTCAACTGTCTCGTTCGTTTTCGTTACTGCGCCCCCTAACGAATCGTGATGGGCTGATGGTGGGAAGCGTCCGTTTCTAGAGCGAATTTTTGTTTTCCAGATCGGTTGATTCTTGATTCATCCACTTGCTGAAACTTCAGATGTAAGATTCTATGTGTCTGTTTTTCTCAAAAACAAAATCTAGATTGAAACTGTCTTGACCGTTTCGTGCGATCAATCAGTATCCGTTTTACGTTCGTCTTTGGAAAAGTGCCTGAACGTTCCCCCATGTTTTCCTCTCGCTAATGGAAGATACAAAAGGGAGTGGAAAAAAAGTAAAAAGATCCAGAGTTCATCTTTGTGGGTCATAAATAAGAAGAATTCGAGGAGAAGAGCAAAAGGAGGAAAGGGGATGAAGTAAAATAAGAAAGATAGTCACACAATAAACCGTGGTTTTCGAAACTCAGAGGTTAAGGGCACTATAGCGATAGCGCACTAAAGAGTTGAAAACGGGGACTGATAAGGTTAAGTGTTAAGTAATAAAAGCCAGGGAATAGTAGGTAGTAGAAGTAACTTTTACTGCTCCTACTAATACTGGTACTTGTATAACTATGATAATAATGATAATACAACTATAAGCAACAACCGCAGCAAAATTTATAATTGATTTAGCTGAAACAAACTACGGTAACTGTTTGAAAAGACACTAAAGTAAAAATGTCGTTATAAAATATTACAAAACTATAACAGCATCAGTTTTACAGATCTCAATCCGCCATAAAATGCAGTGGAGAGAGAGAGAGAGAGAGAGAGAGAGAGAGAGAGAGAGAGAGAGAGAGAGAGAGAGAGAGAGAGTAAACCACATTTCGGAAACGCGGCCGCCACTCTTCAGACATTTTTCCCCAGATGAAAAAAAGAAGAAAGACGTCCATACAAACATCATGACATAATGATAACCACAATGAATGATATGATTTCTCACGGTCAGACCACAGACTGTCGTGGAGGCTTCAATCCAAACCCCCTACCCCCTTCCCCCTCCCCAAAAGAGACCAGACCTATCCCCTGATTCACCCACCCACCCACCCACCTTTACCGTTTCACCTGCCCGTGATACATAATGACATAATTCGAATGTCGGTAAAGGCTATATCTCCCATGAAGATCGCGCCACGTTCAACCTTGTTGACCCATGACGTATGGTCATGCTCACACAGGTATGCTATGGAAATGGAAACCAAAAACAGAATAAGAGAAAACAACCATTTCCACTTAGGATTTGAATTATATGTTTATTGAAACGAATTCCAACCTTACAGTAGATGTTTCTTAAACTTATATGCCTCCGAAAATATAGCGTTCTCACCGTTTATGACTTCGTACATGATACGCGCCACAGACGTACCTTGTAACTTCTTGTCATTCCTTTGTGGTAAATCGCACTTATTATTCCACTCTGATAAAAATCTTTTCACCTGGACGTTGGAGAGAAAAATAATGACTGATACAGTGAAGCTCGCATTGTAGATTCCCGAGGGTAATTTCTTTTCTAAAATGATGTCATTTGCTTCATTATAAGTGTAATGAATAGGTCTGCAACTGATCCTACAGCTAAATATGATAAGTCATCGTTATCAATAGGAAGGTAACAGTTAAACAAGTCTTAAATCTATTCACTCTAATTAAAGGATACGAAATAGGACACTTTTTTGGGGGTGGATGTTGGGAGGGAGGGGAGTCTGGTGAATTTAATGGGTGAACATGGCCTTTAACTTGTCTACTTGTCTATCTAAAATACCTTTGTAGGGATATTTCTTAAGTTTTTAACGTTTGCAAAGCGGTGGAAGGGGGGGGGGGAATTTAATGGGTGAACATGGCTTTTAACTTGTCTAAAATGCCTTTGTGAGGACATTTCTTAAGCTTTAAATCTTTGCAAAACGAGGGCTATAAGCCTTCCGAATAAATACTGAGTTTTTTTTTATTTGTTTGTGCCTTAAATTACTGTCGAAATGTAAAGAAGCAGGTCTTGAACTGACGTAGCAGTGACAATGGAATACGATTCATAGTTAACAAACTGATCTCTCCTTTCTGTATTTCGCATTACCTTCTGTTACATCTTTCAAATGAACACCATATTCTCTGGAAGCTTGAATTTCAAGTCAGTGGCCCCTGTGGGCTTGTTCCATATGAATAGAGTTCTTCTGAATAATAATAACAATAAAAATAATAATAATAATAATAATAATAATAATAATAATAATAATAATAATAATAATGAGTGGTTGAGTGCCTAAGTTTCCTGGTACGTCACATCAGAACTGTAATTCAAAACAGGTATTTTCTCCTCGTTTGCTGACTTGGTCGAAGTTGTTTCTTTCAGTATTTATTCATTAAATTATTTACATTTATTCATTAAATTATTTACAACAGACTACAGCAGACCTCCAATACAAAACTTTATCAAGAATACATTGCTTTCAATCTTACAAAAATTCTTTGTGAAATGCTTGAACTTTTTGTCTTTTAGACTTGATCAAAGTGGTGAGACATTCAAGACAGGCATGTTTTATGTATTTTGGCTGAGTTTTCAGAAAGTCCTTCAGATTCGTAGGTAGGTTAGTTCTCAAGTTAAATGCTAAAACAATCTAAAACAATTGTTATGCATCTCGGAAGCAGCGATGACCCCAAAATTATTGTGTTCTAAGAGTAGATGCCATCTGGGAAAGGAAATAGCTCCTTGGGACATCAGTACCAATGAAGGGTATTCTCTCTCTCTCTCTCTCTCTCTCTCTCTCTCTCAGATATGATGATAATGCCATGAAGATATAGCTCCTTGGAACATCTGTAACACTGAATGGGCATTCTTTCTCTCTCTCTCTCTCTCTCTCTCTCTCTCTCTCTCTCTCTCTCTCTCTCTCTCAGGAAAGATAATAATAATACCATGAAGGTATCGCTTCTTGGAACGTCTATAATAATTAAAGGACATTCTCTCTCTCTCTCTCTCTCTAAAGAAAGATAATAATAAAACGCATCCCTTGGAACATCTAAAATAATAAAAGGACATCCTCTCTCTCTCTCTCTCTCTCTCTCTCTCTCTCTCTCTCTCTCTCTCTCTCTCTCTCTAATGAAAGATAATGATAAAACCATGAAGATATCGCTCCTTGGAACATCTGCAACGATGGAGGGAACATTCTCTCTCTCTCTCTCTCTCTCTCTCTCTCTCTCTCTCTCTCTCAGGAAAGCAATAATAATAATACCATGAAGATATCGCTCCTTGGAGCATCTACAACGATGGAGGGACTCTCTCTCTCTCTCTCTGTATTTGCGTGTGTCTCTCAGACTTCACTAATGAGGTCGTCCCATTGGCCTGTTCAATGCAATATTGCCGGCATGAATCTTAACTTACACAAAATGAAACTCCGTCGAACGCTTTTGAAAACCCAGGGAGTCAGCTGCGGGTTCCATTATGGAGTAGAAGGCCTATTTATGGGGGTGGGTGGGCTTAATCGGGAAGTGGGAGGGGAGGGGAAAGGGGGGTGGGATAAATCTCTCCTTAATTAAATTCTATGTAGATTTATGATCATCGGTGGCCCCGTTTCCTATAAACATAAATCTGAAAGTTCTGGAACGCAAAGTTCTTGGATTAGGATTGGGAGAAACTTTTTTTTTTTATTGATGGGTGGGTGTGTAGGAGGGTGTGGAGGAAGGGGTGTACTTATTTGGATAAGGGATTCGTAATTGGGATCCTACACAAAAGATAGGCTTTCTCTTCTCTTTGTAAGGATATTGGTACCATGTGACACTTCCTTCTCTGGTGGGTGGGGGAATATAATGGTATGTATCTTTACTTTCTTTGATGCGCAGTAAGTTGAGATTTGGTATACAGTAAATAAGATATATATAAATACATATAGACACACACATATATAATATATATATATATATATACATATATATATATATATATATATATATATATATATATATATATATATATATATATATATATCAGCCTTTTGTACCTTCTTATTTTATTAATAATTCATTACTTCTTGTATCTGGGTTGCCCTACGGCATTAGTTGTTACCATAATAATTTCTATCTTTTTAGAAAATTGTTTTCATTGGCATCAGACTGAATATCTCTATATATATTTTCGCGTCTCCAGGGGGGTTTACTTGTGTGTTTATGTGTGTGTGTTCATGTTTTTGAGAACTTTTTTTTATAAATCCTTTTTTTTTTACAGCTAGGCGAGGAAACAAATTGTTGATTACGGTACACATGTTGGTATAAGGTACAGAGAGTCAATATAATTTTCGCTCAAATATTAATGAGCACACACACATACATATACTGTATATATACATACACACACACACACACACATATATATATATATATACATATATATATATAAATATATATATATATATATATATATATATATATATATATATATATATATATATATATATATATATATATATATATATAGAGATAGATATAGAGAGAGAGAGAGAGAGAGAGAGAGAGAGAGAGAGACTAAACGTAAATCTAGCCCTTGTTTCAATTATGAAAAAATATAATTTAAAAACTAACGAAAAAGCGCCCTCACTCTCTAGCTCGTCCGACGGAGAAACACGATAAGCCACCTCCCCCCCAAAAGAAAAAACCACATCAGCACCAAACAACGAGAACCATCTCCCATCTCCCTTGCAAGAGAAATGACCAATTCGATTCCAGACAAAGAGGACCAAGAAAAGAAAAATAAAAAAGAAAAAAAAAAAAAAGAAATATAAGATTAAGATTCCCGTGAAATTTCCCCCAAAAGAGGGACACATCCGCTGCCTTTTTGGAAAAAACGTAATTTCTCTGGAGTGTTGTTCCATTTAGGAACGGGGATTAAACCGCAAAGAACAGTCTTCCTTCGCCGCCAGGGGAGAATGGAAAGGAAGAATGGAACGGAAGAAAGAATGGAATGGAAAGGAAGAAAGAATGGAAAGGAAGAATTAATGGAAAGGAAGAAAGAATGGAATGGAAAGGAAGAAAAAATGGAAAAGAAGAATGAATGGAAAGGAAGAAAGAATGGAAAGGAAGAGAGAATGGAAAGGAATGGAACGGAATATAGAGTTTAAGACAAAGGCCAAGTACTGGGACCTATGAGGTTATTCATCGCTGGAAAGGAAATTGAGTTAGTAAGAAAGTCTTGAAAGGCGTAACAGGAGGAAAACCTCAAAGCAGTTGCACCATGAAATAACTGTTAAGAGACGGTGGACAGCAAGATGGAAGAAATAAATATGCATGGAGGTACAGTAAAAAGGAAAGGGGTTGCAGCTAGGGGCCGAAGGCACGCTGCAAAGGACCTTTAGCAATGCCTACAGTGCGCGCCGTGAAGAGCACTGACGGCCCTACTCCCCCTACGGGGGAAAGGAAGAATGGAAAAGCCAATGGGAAATTGCCTCTGGGAAATTCCATACGGCGGGAGACATTCCCTGAGAAGGCTACATCCTGCTGCCGCTTTTCCTTCAAAATAAAGAGGAACCGGCAATAAAGTTTCTAATTCTCTCTCTCTCTCTCTCTCTCTCTCCTGGAAGAAAATATCAGCCCCTTTTCTCTCTTGCCTTTTCACCGGGTTTACTCTAATTCTTGTCTTTGACCCTTTTCTCCTGGTTTGTGCTATGTCGTCACCTTGGAAGGGACTTTTTTTTTTTTTTTTTGCGAAAGTTTCCAATTATTTTCTCGTATCGGTCTGGGGTTTGTCTGTCTGTCTGTCTGTCTGTCTGTCTGTGTCTGGTGCTACGTTCTGGATACTCTTCTTCTTCTTTTCTCTCTCTCTCTCTCTCTCTCTCTCTTTGTTGTATAAGTTTGTTTCAATACTACATACATGCACTGGTGACATATACATATGTATATATGTGTATATATACATAAAATAAATATATATTATATATATATATATATAAATATATATATTAATATATATATATATATATATATATATATATATATATATATATATATATATATATATATATATAAACCTATATATTAATATATATATAGAATTTATTTCTGGTGATATATATATATATAATTATATATATATATATATATATATATATATATATATATATCCCGTTGCTAGGTAACCAATTTATTTCTGGTGAAAAAATTCTTTCTCGTATTCAGGCCAGCCCTAGGAGAGCTGTTAATCAGCTCAGTGGTCTGGTTAAACTAAGATATACTTAACTTTAACTATCCTTTCCTGATAGGGACACTGCATAACGCTAATAACTATATTCTCATAAACTCCCACCTTTACTTCTAATAATGCTAGAAAACTCACTAAAAACTCACCACACCTAACGAAACTCCCATCCACAAGTTTTCCAAAACCTCAAAAAAAAACTGTAACACTCACAGCAGAAACACAAGAGGGGGAAATGCGAATCCAAACCGGCGGCATTAAGTTGCTTTTGTCAAACAACTCAAGAGGACAGCGTCCACCAAACATTTCCAGAATCGAGTGCAGGGCCTGGAAGTGCAGCGTCTGGAAGCCAGCAGGAAACCAGAGACCTGGAACATCCCAAAGGGAACCAGAAGGTAAAATAACAATTACGTCAAATTGTAAAAAGAATTTTTCATTTGTCGATGACTCCTATGTACTGAAATCTATAATAATAATAATAATAATAATAATAATAATAATAATAATATCTCAGAAGAAGACTTTTTCAAACTAACTTCATTAAAAAGAATGGCCGTCCGGATGCCGCTGAGTTTATGTCGCAGTTTCTCAATCTCTAGAACAACAACAACAACAACAACAACAATAATAATAATAATAATAATAATAATAATAATAATAATAATAATAATAATAATAATAATAAAATCTCGGAAGGTGACCCTCTTCCAAACTAACTTCATTAAAAAGACTGGCCGTCTGGATGACGTTGAGTTTATATTGCAGTTTTTCACTCTCTCGAATATAATAATAATAATGATGATAATAATAATAATTATATTAATAATATCTCAAGAGAAGACTCTTTCACACTAACTTTATCGTAAAGAATGGCCGTCTGGATGCCGATGAGTTTATGCTGTAGTTTCTCAGTCTCTCAAATAAGTTTCTTTGTAGCAGCAGGTAAACTGTACAGCAACTGTTGAAAGAACATTTATTCCTTAACGTTTCGGTAGTTCTCTCTACCATTTACAAAAGACGAATGGAGCCAGGGCTACAGTGATGTCATATTTACCCAAACATCTATTCATTTTAATGAAATAACAACAATAATAATAATAACCTTTATTGCTGATTGAGGGTACATGCAGAGATAGACGAGGCAGATACAATACAACAATACCAAACACAAAATTTAGTTTCATGCAATAAAAAGTTATATTAATAAATGGTTTCACCCAAACAATTGCTGATAATATCACTATCCCTATGATTAGTGTACATAATCAACGCTCTTTCAGTTAGAGTAATTAATGATCAATTGCTTACCATATGACATTATTTAGACATGTAAGTTACAATAAAAATGCCCAAAAAAAGTTAGTTTCATACAGTGTTCTGATGACATAGAAGTTCGGAAGTGCTAATGAGTTACAGATTATAGCAGATATTATCCCTCGTGAAAAGCAAAAATGATTTAGAAATTTCCAAGCGACAGTGCCGCGCAAATCAGAACTACCCCCGCCCCCCCCTCCCTTCCCCCGCCATCTATCACTCACCCTGCATTATATTCACTTGTAAAAGTAATCAGATTCATCCACTTGACTCACATCACATCCGTCCGCATCGTGTAACAATTGTTACAATGCTCGTCCGTAACAATCAGGGTGGCGGTTACACTGTACAGGAACCTCTACAGCTTAGGACAATGTACCCTTTGTCACGCGCCCCCAACCCCTTTGGCAAGCCATCTGGTACCCTATACCCACCCCTCTCCCCTATACCCACCTAACTCAAGCCATTAATCCACCGATATACCCACTTGTAACACCTACTACCACTTCCCTCAGACCGTCCATATATATACAGTATACTGTATATACCCCTTCCTCCTACCTCCTCCCGTCCTTATATATACACCCCCTCCCCCCTATCTCCTCCCATCCATATATTTACCCAATACCCCTTCCCCCATCGCTTCCTACCACTGCGATCAATCCATCTATCTATATACCCTGATCCAACTTCTCTCTCTCTCTCTCTCTCTCTCTCTCTCTTTCCCTTTCCACCTCTTTCTCTCCCTCAATCTCTCTCTCTCCTCTCTCTCTCCCTCTCCCCTCTTTCTCTCTCTCCCCATCTTTCTCTCCCTCAATCCCTCTCACTCTTTCTCTCTCTCTTTCTATCTCCCTCTTTCTCTCTCTCTCCCTCAATCTCTCTCTCACTCTCTCTCCCCCTCTCCCCTCTTTCTCTCCCTCAATCTCTCTCTCTCTCCCTCTCGCCCTCTTTCTCTCCCTCAATCTCTCTCTCTCACTCTCTATGATCTTTCCCCTCACACACTCCAGCACCCCTTTCCCCTTTTCCCCTCACCAGCAGCCCTCTATGACGCCCTCCACAATGCAGCAATTATCCTCGACGGCGGGAAGGGGCGTGAAGTCCCTCCCTCCACTTACAGATGCGTATCTTGGCATGACGCCCCTGAGAGAGAAAAAAAAAAATTGGAGTTCGCTGACGAGGGAGGGATTACTGCTCGTTTGTTCCAGGGTCCTCGATATGGGTACTTTCATATGACGAGAGTCTTTGGTATGTTTAATGAGCTTTTGATTAAACAAGTATTAATTTTTTCAATCAAAATAAATAAATAAATGTATTGATGTTTTTCTTAAATTTTTTTATCAAAATATATAAGTAGATTAATAAATAAATAAAAATAAATAGGTGAATAAATAAATATAGGAGCAACCCTTTCTCCGGTGTTTGGTTTGTTTAATGAGGTTTAACAAAAGAAATCATGATTGCAGTTCTAACGCAGCTCACTATTTCGAATATCTATCTATCCATATCTAGCTATCTATATCTCTATATCTATCCATCTATATATATATATATAATATATATATATAATATATATATATATATATATATATATATATATATATATATATATATATATATATATATATATATATACATACGCGTGTGTGTGTGTGAGTGCGTGTGAATCTAAAAATGGACAATAATTAAACTAATAAAATTTGTATATAAGACATAAATACTTATCTATTTAAAAGAATAACAGCAAGTCATCCTTACGCGATAAACACCAAATCACGTGATTTCGAAGCAACCAGGCAAGGGATCTAATCCCCAATACGGCAGCAACAATAAGAGGGAACCCGAATGGCCCAAAGGCGTTCGACCACCTCGAGAATCACACACAATGCAGCCATTGTCCGGATATCGGAAGGCGATTCGGCTGTTTACGGAAGTAAAACTGAGGGGGTCTCTCTGCTCGGTGCTTTTTCGGCTATTGTGGGCCAAATCTATTTCGACCAGGACTCACTATAAGATTTGGTGGGTCCTGACCTCGACGAAGAAGGGACTTCGCTCGTTCTTACTTCAATCGTCAACGCGGACGATCAAGATCGTCGTTTCGTTCTCAGTTCATGCGCATGTCGCTTTGCTTTTGTTTCGCATTGGAAATCATTAACATTATCATCATCGTCGTCTTTATACTGGCATGGATCTTGTTTGATGGGACTACGGGCTATGTAGAAAGTAGGTCATAAAAATAATATATAAACAGCTATCATTCACAGGAGGGCACGAAAATAATCAAAGATAACAAATAAAACTCGGGGAAAATCTTAATCAATAAGATTACGAATGCAGTAGAAATTCCACCGAAAATGAAAGAAAAATCAAAAAAGGTAAATAATAAAAAAATAGATCATGACCCCCTTCCACCGTTTAATGTAAACTTAACTGAATAAAATGAAGAAAAGTAAATACAAAAATCGAAACAAAAATGTTTTTGATCTCTGTGGTATATTCCTTTAAACGTGAAATTCTTCATTTCTCTATTTACGCCCAAGAGGTAAATTCCACGTCCGTTCGAAGGCCACAGCAGCAGTACCACCACAGCAGTACCACCACCACCACCACAGCTGCCTTCGTTTCCTTCCGATGAGGCTTGACCTTAATCTCAATGGTCCACTCCCTAATGGACGCCAAATTCAGTTAAGGGGAAACGTATATCCCTAATGGTTCTAATGGTCCTCCCTTTTTCTATTATTTTAGCGGCCTCTCTTCGCTTCCTGTTTTCATCTGTTTCAGCGGTAATTTTTTTTTTATAGGTATTTTCCATACCTTCATTATAATTATAGTCCATTACTTTTTCATTTTAATTCTTTTCCATAATTTTCATTTTTCTATTACTTCTTTTATTTCTCAATTTTAAATTACTTCAGTTATTTCTCAATAACCTCTCTTTCTCTCCTTTCCACAAATAAAAATTTTTGATAAATGCTTCTTCTTTAATGGCATAATTTTTTTTCAAAAGAATATTGCTTAAAATATCCATTTTTTTTAGTGCAATTTACTCTTAGCAACTTTTTTTTGATGAAAGATTTATTAAAATAAAACATTATCTCCTTTCTAATAACATTGTTTCAGTAAAATTATTTCAAACAAATCTTTATACATTTCATTTCCAAATTTTACTGGAGACTTTCGATAATTAAAGATAGAGGCTAATTTATCTAGACCTCTCTTGTACTCGACTGTTACAAAATAAAATTAATCTTTGAGTTACAGAATTAAACTGCTCTCCAAACTACAAAATAAAATTACTCTTCAAATTACAAACTTACTTTGGGCTTGAACTTTAGGACGTCGTCACGAGAAACAAATACATGCAAGCACTTAATTGCCGGCTAACAAAAAACAAATGCCTTGCTAAACATGGACACATTTATTATAAACATAATTCATATGCAAACAATTTCAGTAAATAACCTGCAGTAACAAGAACTTTTTATTTACATGAAAAAAAGAATATAAATTTGCTTTATAGTACCTTCAATGATACATACATATATATATATATATATATATATATATATATATATATATATATATATATATATATATATATATATATATATATATATATATATATATATATATATATATAGATACATATACATAAACACACACACACACACACACGCATATATATATATGTGTGTGTGTTTGTGTGTGTGTGTGTGTTTTGCGTACACGTGTGCGCATGCGTGCATGCTTCCTTAAGTACGAGGGTAATCATACCCGTGTGAACGACCAAACTAAGCCGCAGAATATTCGTAAACGAACGACATTCAAACAAAATAAGTAGAGAACTAAATAAAACAAATGAATACCTAAACAAAACAGATAAAACCAAACAAAAGAGATAAATAACTCAACAAAACAAATAAATAACTAAATAAACATCGAACGGAATAACATGGCGAACTCCGATTCGGCGACTTAATGATCACTCCGGTGGTCGCCGGGTCCATTTCTACACACACTAATATTATCTACCAGATGTCGTTGATATCCTCCTCTTCTCTAACCATACACCTAATTTACTTTCGGCCCTCGTAATTACATCAGGAGAAGTATGTAATTACGCCTCATTAACTTCCTGGACAAATTAGTCCCGGAATTAGCATAGGCCGCGAGGGCGCCCAAAATCCCGTCACAGTGGATGTGTTCTTTTTTTTATTTTCGTTTTTTGTGTGTTTTTTTTTTTTTTTATGCATTTTATGTAACTGCAGTGTTTACGAATCAGTTTGCTGGCAAGGTTATTTTTGGTCATAGGTGATTCGCCGTTATTTAAATGGCATGAGAAAATAATGTTTGTGTAATTTCTTGTGCGTCGCTATTTTTGTTTGTAATATTAATAATAATAATAATAATAATAATAATAATAATAATAATAATAATAATAATCGTTATTCATCTGGTGAGGTTATTTTTGGCGTTCGCTGAGTCAGTTATTTTAATGGCATGAGAAAATAATGTTTGTCTAATTTCTTGTTATTTTCCCTTGCATTATTATTCATCGTTATTGATCTGGGATGTTATTTTCTTTCGCTGAATCGCCGTTATTTTAATGTCATCGAAAATAATTGACCTTGTGCGATGTTATTATTCATCGTTATTGACCTGGCGATGATATTTTCGGTCTTCGCCGAATCGCCGTTATTTTAAACGCGAGAGAAACTAGTGTTTGTCTAATTTGTCGTGGGTTGTTGCGTTTGCTTGTATTATCATTATTCACCGTTATTCAACAAGCAAATCGCAGTCATTACAATTCTACACATTGGCTCGTTTATTTGTTTTCGGCGCATGTCATTATTTTAAGTGCAAATAACAGGTAATCATACCTGTCACTTTCTTTTTTTGGTTACAGGTAGGCTTTAATTAGGTTTTCGGTAATTACCCATTATTTTAATTACAAAGACTGTAATTATTATTTTCCTCTTTGTTTGTTGTGGGGTCTTTCAGTACTTAAATTGTTACTATGCATAAAAATTGCAGTCATTAATGTTCTATTTAGAAGTATTTAAAATTCTGTAATCATCATTTCTTTAACTAAGTTAATTGTAATTACTGTTTTGTTGCTTTTTGTTTTTGTATGCGATTCTCACTGCAATGTATTTTATTTATTTATAGGTACATTTTCAGTTCTGGGGACCTTTTCTGTACTATTCAAACCTCAAATTGACGGATAAAGTTAGTTAATGATTGGTTGAAAGCGTTCTACGTTGATAATGACGCCTTATTGCATTCAAGCTGGACAGTGCAGCTTGTAGTTCGATGCCTGTTTATGTATCTTATTTGTGTATGCATTTTTACGTATATACCATAAGTAACACACAAATATATAAATGTGTGTATATATTTATATATATAATATAATGTATATTATATATATAATATATATAATATATATATATATATATATATATATATATATATATATATATATATATATATATATATATATATATATATATACAAATATATCTATCTATCTATATATAATATATATATTTATATATATATATAATATATAATGACCGCTCAAGTTAGTGTGTGTGGACGTACAATATGTATTACATTCTTCACTTACACGCAACCCCAAAAATTCATAAAGTTAACAAATATATAGGCACCCTCATTAGATACACAGAGAGATACTTACACCTAAAAATAAATATCTTTTTAGGCTCGCGTTACGACATCTAACATGACACTCCCTACACGCAAAAGAAAAGATACCAAACGAACCTATGGCGGTCGGGATTAGCATATCAAAGGGACATTTTGCGAGTGTCCATATAATATTACCATTGATTAGGCATCGGTCCCTTGTGGACACAACATCTGGCGTGTGCTGTGAGCGGGGTTGCCTGGTGGCGGCCTTGTTAACGCTGTTAATATTAGCAGTGTTAACATTAACACTGTTAACGTTAGCAGTGTTAGCATTAACACTGTAAACAATAGCACTGTTGACATTAACACTTAACATTAGCAGTGTTAACATTAACAATGTTATCATTAGCAATGTTAACGCTAACAATGTTATTATTAGCACTGTTAACTTTAGTAGTGTTAACATTAACACTGTTAATATTAGGAGTGTTAACATTAACACTGTTAACATTAGCAGTGTTGGCATTAACACTGTTAACATTAGCAGTGTTAGCACAAACTGTTAACATTAGCAGTGTCAGCATCAACACTGTTAACATTAACGCTGTTATCATTAGCAGCACTGTTGACATTAACACTGTTAACATTAACGCTGTTATCATTAACACTGTCGACATTAACACTGTTGACATTAGCACTGTTAACATTAACACTGTTAAGATTAACATTTTTACTTTATACTGTGTGCTGTAGTGTCTGTCTCTGTATAAGGCCCTGAACTGAGATAAAGGATATTATTATTATTATTATTATTATTATTATTATTATTATTATTATTAAAAATACTCACAGTAGCATGAGTCTTGAAATGGAGAAACAAATCTACAGTTATGTATATGTACATATACTTAAAGACAGATCTGTACAGTTTTATCTTTAAATATATACAAAACTGTGGATTTGTTCCTCCACTATTATTTATTATTATTATCATTATTATTATTTCATTCAAAATAATGGCAGGTAAACTTTTTAACAGCTGTCCAAAGTTCATATAATTTACATAATCTGCCTGCTGCTACAAAGAAACTTCTTCGAGAAACTGAGAAGCTGCCATGTAAACTCACCGGGATCCAGACGGCCATTCTTTTTAATGACATTTGTTTGAGAGAAGGTGTTCTTCCAGATATTATTATTATCATTATTATTATTATTATTATTATTATTGAGAATCAAGAAAAGGAGCAAACAAAATTATTTAAAATGTGAAAATGTGATGAAACAATTATCAAACGGTAAAAGGCTTGTTTGGCACTGCCAACAGCTTTAAGGGGCAAATGAAAAATATTTCATTTTGAAAATGTGAAATGTGATAAATGTACCATTTATGTGGGTAAAAATGTGATAATTTGAAAAAGTGTCTAAGTTGATACTAAAAACAGTTTTATGGAGTAAGAACATAATGGAAGGAAATGAAAAACAATTTGTAGATTCGGAATAAACGTTATTAAGTAATAATAATAATAATAATAATAATAATAATAATAATAATAATAATAATAATAATAATAATGGGTAAAAGAAACCACCAATTAAGATTCATATTTTCTAAGCTGTAATCTTCTCAGGTTATTTAACAGCATTACAGCAGATAAATAGTATTAAAGAGAGAGAGAGAGAGAGAGAGAGAGAGAGAGAGAGAGAGAGAGAGAGAGAGAGAGAGTGTTTACTTTTGTACTTTATGCTAATTACGCGCACAATCATAGTGATGTTAGAAAGTGGCAGAAACATTTTTCTTTCATTAAAAAAAATAGAATAAAGAATAATTAAAAAAACTACTGATCTCCTTTAAGACTTTTGCTATGTCAACCACCTCCCTGGCTACCCCTCTTCTCTCTCTCTCTCTCTCTCTCTCTCTCTCTCTCTCTCTCTCTCTCTCTCTCTCTCGTTCCTGACCTTTACTCTTTTTTACATCCTCTCCTGCGCCTTATCCCTTGACAGAATGTTTTTTAAACAAAACGCCACCAAAAAAAAAGTCTTTTCGGGAAAGGAGAAAGATCAAAAGGCGCCGCCGCCAGAAAAAAAGTTATAATTAAAAACAGATTGAATAATTGGGAAAGACAACTTCAATTAGTCTTTTTTTATATAAGAAAACTCAAGTATCTCATGCAAATGATACGTAAATACCATGAGTCACTTTCATAAACCATGAGTCACTTTAAAAAATCATGAGTCACTTTCACAAATCATGTATCAATTTAAAAAAACCATAGAATCACTTTAAAAACCAAAAGTCACTATCAAAAACTGAGTCACTTTAATAAACCATGATTCACGTTAAAAAACCACGAGGCACTTTAAAAAATGAGTCACTTAAAAAACCGCGAGTCACTTTCAGAAATCACGAGTCACTTTCAATAATAATGAGTCACTTTTAAAGACCACGAGTCACTTTAAAAAACCACTAGTCACTTTCAAAAACCACGAGTCACTTTCAGTAATAAAATAACGAGCCCCTTTCAAAAGTCTTGAGTTACTTTTAAAAACCACAAGTCACTTTCAGAAACCACGAGCCACATTCAATAATAATGAGCCCCTTTCAAAAACCACAAGTCACTTTTAAAACCACGCGTCACTTTCAGCATTATAAGTATACCAGGAAGTGGCATTCATTATAAATGGTACAGTGTTAAAAATATCATTGGTCAGGTGTATATAACAAGTCACTTTTAAAACACCGACGTATCTGACGTGATATGCTTTATAAAATATCTAAAACAGTTAAAATAACCCCTAAACGTAAAACACTTACTATTATGGCATAAGTCATTTTCACCGTTGCGATCCGGATGATGATGTTTATCATAAAAGGTACAGATTCTCCAACATAAAGTTCATTGTGAGACATTCTGGATCTTATCATTCCGACAGGAAATACAGGAACGCTCACAAATGGCCACCAGTAGATTTGACTGTCATTGTTACCAGAATTACAGAGCGTATTAACAGAATTACAGAGCTTTGCTACCAGAATCATAGAGCTTTGCTACCAGAATTATAGAGCGTTATTAACAGAATTACAGAGCATTATTACCAAAATTACAGAGCTTTACTACCAGAATTATAGAGCATTTTTAACAATTACATGGCATTATTATCAGAATTATAGAGCGTTTTTTTACAGAATTACAGAGCTTTTCTACCAGAATTACAGAGCTTTACTACCAGAATTACAGAGATTTACTGCTAGAATTACAGAGCATTATCACCAGAATTATAGAGCGTTATTACCAGAATTACAGAGCTTTACTGCCACGAATTACAGAGCTTTACTAGAATTACGGAGCATTATTACCAAAATTATAGCGCTTTACTACCAGAATTACAGAGCTTTACTACCAGAATTAACAGAGCTTTACTGCCACAGTTACAGAGCATTATTCCCAGAATTATAGAGCGTCATTACCAGAATTACAGGGCTTTACCACCAAAATTACACAGCTTTACTGCCAGAATTACAGAGCATTATTACCAGGATTACAGAGCATAATTACCACAATTACAGAGCTTTACTACCGGAATTACAGAGCTTTACTACCAGAATTACGCAGCATTATTACCAGAATTACAGAGCTTTACTACCGGAATCACAGAGCTTTACTACCAGTATTACACAGCATTATTACCAAAATTACAGAGCACAAAGAAACATATTCTTGAATTCATTGCCTCTTTTTCTAGATATCAGTCACCCAATGCCGATAAAAAAAATATCCATCTCATTCCTTCATCTTGAATTTCAATATGGCAGCCACGTTTTCCTGGATATTTTTTTTTCTCGTCGTCTTAGGCCTAAAATGGCACTGAGCATCATATTTATCTCTGGGGTTTTTAGTAATTCATCCATAACGCTTCTGTTGTCAAGTATGAGAGCCTGATTCGTGTTTTGTCCAAGGGGCTTATCATAAGAACAAGAGCCCGTGCTAGCATGGGGCCAGATTAATTTAACAACAAACAATCTGTACAGGTGTTAGCTTCATTTAATTATATGTTTCTTTTGATTTCTAGTTGCAAATAAATAACAGAACAAACTAAAATATGATGGCTCACACCCTCATTATAAGGTAGGGTATATAATGATAAAAATAATAATAAATCATCTTGTATTAATTCAGTACAATGAACAAGTACAAAATGTAGACAAAAAAAAAAAATTCAGGATACTCTTATGAGCAGGATACTCTTAATCTCAATGAAGCAGAGAGAGAGAGAGAGAGAGAGAGAGAGAGAGAGAGAGAGAGAGAGAGAGAGAGCCATGTCAGTAGACTTTGACCACAACCTCAGTGGTAAAGGCTATACTAACTCAATGTAATGAGCTTGTTTCCAACCCAAATGTAAACCCACAATGAGAGAGAGAGAGAGAGAGAGAGAGAGAGAGAGAGAGAGAGAGAGAGAGAGCCATATCAGGTAGGTTTTGGCGACAACCTCAGAGATAAAGGCTATATTATTATAAAAAAAATAAAACAGACACAGTACTTTATAATCTACCCCAAATATACATTCCATTCAAATAAGAGAAACGAAGACTATAGAGAAACTCCAATTGAGGATATTAGTGTTACAAATAAACTCTAACCAAAGGGAACCTTTTACCTCGCAGGTCTAACCACTTCCAAGTATCACCCACAACAGTCGTTCTCTGGGACCAACAAAAGCAGAAGAACAAAAGCAAGAGAACAAAAGCGTTTTGGGGGAGGGGGGGGGTGTAAAGGAGACTGTATACATAATGTATGATCCGGCAGGTTATCTGAACATCCAGGTATGCCATTAAGGATACATCATCCGGAATAAAGGTCCATTAGCCGACATCCATAAATACCTAATACACAAAGCGCCGTTTTCTCTCTATTCGGGATTGGGCAAAGGGTGGCGGGGAAACTCAACTATTTATGCATGGGCCTATTTGTGTATGGAAATGGCGACTGTAACTCCTGCTCCCATAGTCCCGGGGTAAATGGGAACGCGTTTGCCCCTCCGTGTCGTTCCAGAGCGAGTGTCTTTTTTTTTTTTGTTTAAGTTTTATTTGCTTTGAAAAAATCCACTAATTGTTTTTAATTTTAAATGTTTTATCATTTGCTTCTAATGCAAGTGACTTTTTTTGTTTCTTGCTTTTGAAAATTCAAGTGAATCTTTTTATGCTTTAAAGCATAATATCACTTAATCTAAAATGATCGAAGACTTTTTTTATTATTTTTTTTTTTGGCTTCAAAAAATTCCACCAATTGTTTTTCGCTTTGTTTTATCATTTGCTTCTAATGCAAGTGAGTTTTTGTTCCTTGCATTTGAAAATTCAAGTGATTCTTTATGCTTTAAAGCATAATATCACTTAATTTAAAATACTCTAGGACTTTTTGTTTTTAGTTTTTTGGCTTTGAAAAATTCCAACAATTGTTTTGACATTCAAATGTTTTATCATTTGCTTCTAATGCGAGTGACTTTTTGTGCCTTGCTTATGAAAATTCAAGTGATTCTCGATGTTTTAAAGCATAATATTACTTAGTCTAAAATGCTCTAAGACCTTTTTTTTTTTAGTTTTTTTTGGCTTTGAAAAAATCCGCTAATTGTTTTTAGCTTTGTTTTATCATTTGCTTTTATCGCAAGTGACGTTTTGTTCGTTGCTTTTGAAAATTCAGGTGAATCTTTATGCTTCAAAGCATAATATCAAATCCAAAATGCTCTAAGACTTTTTTTTTTAGTTTTTATTTGTCTTTGAAAAATTTCACCAATTATTTTGGCATTCAAACGTTTTATCATTTGCTTCTAATGCAAGTGAGTTTTTGTGTCTTGCTTTTGAAAATTCAGGTGAATCTTTATGCTTTAAAGCATAATACCACTTCATCCAAAATGCTCTAAGACTTTTTTTTTTTTTTTGGCTTTTATTTGGCTTTGAAAAATTCCACCATTGTTTTGGCATTCAAATGTTCTATCATTTGCTTCTGATGCAAGTGAGTATTTGTTTCCTGCTTTTGAAAATTCAAGTGATTCTATATATGCTTTAAAGCATAACATTGCTTGATTTGAAGTTCTCCAATGTTCTAATTTCTCACTTCTAAAAGATCCAGTAATTGTATCTACTTCAAAACAAAATCACAGGCTTTAGTTAAAACACGCACGACTGACATTATATCTGAAATAACCCAATAATGGCACGTGCGCACGAATATTTAAGCGTCCGTGCGGGGAGGTTTTTCGCACGTATGAATTCCAGCACAGGTGAGTTTTTTTTTTTTTTTTTTTCATGCCAAAGGTGATAATGACAGGTCAGGTGGCACTGGAGATTACTTATGGACATGGCGTGCCGGTACGGAACCTCATTTCGTATGTAATATTGAAAGACCGCGTTTATTCGACTTTTCCTTTCCTTTCTGTCATTTCCAGAGTTATTCAGTCTTCGCTCTCTTCTCTCTTTCTTTCTTTGTCTCTTAAACTCCTCACTTTCTGTTCGCTGGTTTCGTTCTGTCTTAATTATTTGCAGTTCGTCTGCGTTACCTCAACAACATAACTTGGGTGACCAGTCCTCTCTCTTTTGTAAATATACCGACGTGAAAACTTACGATATGTGTATATATAAATATACATATGTGTATGAATGTATATGTGTATGTACATATATATATGTATACATACATACATACATAATACATATACATATATATATGTGTGTATATAATATATATATATATATATATATATATATATATATATATATATATATATATATATATATACATATACATATACATACATTATGTATTTACGTATGTACCGAGTGTATCACGTTTTGTAACTTACATATTTTCAAAAGATAAAGAAAGAAAATCACCGGAATGCTTCGTCTTCAGCAATCTGATTCACCTCAGAGAGAGAGAGAGAGAGAGAGAGAGAGAGAGAGAGAGAGAAACGATCGCATGCTGATATGGCCCGTAACAATCGTACCCAAAAATTCAATTATGTCCGGAACCGTTACCCAACAACACACAAGTTACACCGCGAACGAGCAGGAGGAGGTCAGGGCCGGCGACCTTATATCTTATCCCGTTTTCCATGGGTGACCTGTCCTGACCTCGGGGACCATTGTGCATCTCCTCCTCCCCCCCCCCACCTCCTCCTCCTCCCCCTCCGTTTTATCGCGGGGCTAATCTCTCACGCAAAAGCCACGGGTTTGATCCGTGTTGTCAACTGGAGGGCAGCTATTTCGAGGGGTATCTCTGCCCTTTTAAAGGAGGTTGGGGGTTGGGGAATGGAAGTGGGGAGGGTGGGGGACTGAGTGGGGAGGGGGCGACCTCCTCAGCATACCTCGCGCCGTCCGAGATTCGTATCTGTATCATATGTGTTTCGAAATAACTTTTGGATTCGCTTCCATAGTTGGAGGTTTATGCCCGTCTTTTATTGTGTGGGTGTGTGTGGGAAATATGTGTAAAGGGTCTTCAAGATAAATTCTCTCTCTCTCTCTCTCTCTCTCTCTCTCTCTCTCTCTCTCTCTCTCTCTCTCTCTCTCTCTCTCTCTCTCTCACATTGTCCTCCTTTTATTGAAAACTCGTATAAATAATTTTTGTCTAACTATTTATAAACTAAAAAATCATTTCATGCAACTTAACAAAATTTGAATGAAAGAATAAATTTCCGTAACATTAATAAACTAATCAACAAAACATATTAATGAATAAATAAAATATTTCAATGAAATCAAATAAAAAATGAAAATTAAGAAGCGAACAAACAAAATCACTGCCATATCTTTTTAATTAAAATTAATAAAATATATTTCTTTATCAACATGGGGTGGCTGCAGAGAAAAGGCAAGACATTTGTCACAGCCACATCTATCCTGGAAACTTCCAGAATATTAGTCGCTTCGTACACCTACAAAGAATACTTCCCGGCAGGAAGTCAACCACACCTGCGCACACTGGGCCACTCACCTCTGTACTGCATGCGCTCTTTCGATTCCTCAATGCTGAGGCCCCTATTTTCTAACACCTCTTTTACCCCGCCTGTCCATCTCTTATGGGACTTAGTCACCTCCTCTCTAATAACGTTTGCGAATTTGCTCAAAGTGAATAAATACACAAAAACACAACCATAAATTAACAAATAATAGGTTATTTATGATAAATAACAACGGAGTTGTTTTCCATCTATCTTGTATATTTGTTCAAAATAAATAATTATATATATATATATATATATATATATATATATATATATATGTATAATTTTATATATATGCATATATGTATATATATATTTATGTATATAAATAATATATAATCATATATATATACAGTATATATATATATATATATATATATATATATATATATATATATATATATATATATATATATATATATATATATATATATATATATATATATATATACATGTATATATCTATATGACATAAAGGTAATAATCAGGTAGAGCCCTTTAACAACATCTTTCTGGTCACAATAAACAAATAAATGAGTCGATAAATAACAAAAATAAAAAATCATCACCAGATATCTTTTTATATTTTTCTCTCCCCCTGCAAAATTCCAATCTCGAAAGAAGAGCGTCTCCTCTCATCAAAGGCTATTTTCATGGAGTCAAGATGGAAAAGTTAAGGGGGCATTAAATCGCCGCATTAAAACTTTAATCTGCGGAAGTTAAACTCACTCGCAGCAAGTTTTAATGACAATCTCCTCGTCCGCATAAGAATTCTTATCCAGGGCCGCGGAAATATCACCGCGAGAGGTGGACTTGAACTGCGCCACGCACACACTAGGGCTGATTGCGTCGGGTGGAAAGCCGAGTTTTCTTTCCGGGGTACAGCATTCGATATGTATTATTTATCTTCATGCGCTCTCTCTCTCTCTCTCTCTCTCTCTCTCTCTCTCTCTCTCTCTCTCTCTCTATATATATATATATATATATATATATATATATATATATATATATATATATATATATATATATATATATCTATCAAATAAGTATTTTTAAAGCGTATACTATTATTTACTGTCTCCATTTCTGCCGTGACAATAAGAAATATTTTCTAAACACTTTTAATCTTATTTACTTCTCTCCCCCTCTCTCTCTCTCTCTCTCTCTCTCTCTCTCTCTCTCTCTCTCTCTCTCAAATAAGAAATATTCTTTCAACGTATATAATATTATTTACTCTCACTCTCTCAAGAAATATTCTTTCAACGTGTATAATATTATTTACTCTCTCTCTCTCTCTTGACAATAAGAAATATTTTCTAAACGCCTTTAATATGATTTCTCTCTCTCTCTCTCTCTCTCTCTTGGCAATAAGAAATATCTTTTAAACGCCTTTAATCTTATTTCTCTCTCTCTCTCTCTCTCTCTCTCTCTCTCTCTCTCTCTCTCTCTCTCTCTCAAATAAGAAATGTTCTTTCAACGTGTATAATATTATTTACTCTCTCACTCTCCTCCCCCCGTCTCTCTCTCTCTCTCTCTCTCTTTCTCTCTTGAAAATAAGAAATATTTTTAGTGAGAATATTATTTACTCTTTCTTTCCCTCCCGAATACTGTTATTTGCTCTCTCTCTCTCTCTCTCTCTCTCTCTCTCTCTCTCAAGAAATATTCTTTCAACGTGAATAATATTATTTATTCTCTTTCTCTCTCTCTCTCTTTCAAGAAATACTCTTTCAACGTGTATAATATTATTCATTCTCTCTCTCTCTCTCTCTTGAAAATAAGAAATAATTTTTGATGACATTATTATTACCCCTCTCTCTCTCTCTCTCATAATATTATTTATCTTTTTCTTTCTCTCTTGAAAATAAGAAATAATTTTTAATGACAATATTATCACCTCTCTCTCTCTCTCTCATAATATTATTTACCTCTCACTTTCTCTCTTGAAAATAAGAAATATTTTTAATGACAATAACATTATTTACTCTCTCTCTCTCGAATAATATTATTTACCCCCCACCTCTCTCTTTCTCTCTCTGTATTCATAAACATTTACAGTATCATGAGCCTTTGTCATCTGTGAATAAGAAAGGACACAAACGGGATTCCTTTTGCACTATATAATACAATGTTTATATATACAGTCCCTCTCTGTATCTTTCAAGATGTGAAAGAAAAATATTTCTTTTGTTTTCCTATAGGAATAATGTGCGTATGGATATTCACGTCCTTATATGTTTAGAAAAGTATTTTTTTTCTTTATTCAGTCCAACATCCCAGCCCTACCAGAGTTATATCAATTTAGTATTATCTTGACATCTAACATCTCCTTTTCTGTACTGCAGTTACTTTAGTGTTGTTACCAATTTCCTTTTTTTTTTTTTTTTTGTTCCTTTTCCAAAACCCTTTTACGAGGCCTTCTTCCATTTCCTCCATCCCTCCTTTATCTCGTCGTTCACCCTTTTCCACAAGGTCCGTATCTCTCACCATCTCTTTTGCCAACCAGCTTCCTAATAGCCTCGGCCCATTACATGCAGCAGAAGCTATTCCCATATGACTTAACATGCACCTTACCCCCTTTCTCAAATTTCACCTCTTCCCCTCTTTTTTCCCCCTTCTACGTCTCTCCCCTTACAACTGGGCTTCTTCGGACCATCCTCCTCCTCCTCCTCCTCACGTCGCTTCCACTAAGGCGCCAGACTCTTCTTCCTCCTTTCCCAGCGTAGGGAACGAGAGAACAGAATTTTCCCTCCGTTTTGGTTTCCCATAATGTGTTGGTGAAGGTATTTCTTGGCTTTTCTCTCTCTCTCTCTCTCTCTCTCTCTCTCTCTCTCTCTCTCTCTCTCTCTCTCTCTCTCTCTATGGAAGAGGGGAAATGGGGGACTGGGAGGGAAGAAGAGGTATGAGGAGACAGTTTCTTATTTTCTGTTTTCTAAGGTTATGTGTAAGGAAAAATTTCGAACAGTTTTCGGAGAACCTTAATAATAATAATAATAATAATAATAATAATAATAATAATAATAATAATAATAATAATAATGTGATAAAACATCAATATACAATCACGTTCTTCTTATGTTCCGAGTGTCCTTGTGATTTCACAATAATACTCTGAAGATGACTGCACGAATTATCGTAAGCTAAGAGTAGTATCAGGTAAATTGTTCCTGTGTCATAAATGTGTATTTAACAAGAAGAAAATTGATACAAATTATACTTTATGGATCTTTTTCTCCAATTAACTGTAATAAAAAAAATTTCATCTATCCATCTGCCAGTTACTTATTCGTATCTGCTTCATGCACACCTACCACAAGTCGTATAAACAAAAAGACGCTCGTTCCACCAAACAAATTGAGTGAATAACGCGCCATATGCACCCTCTCTCCGTAACCTAGCAATTAGGCGCTATCAACACAGCCGATAACTTATTTTCCATCTTGCAGCAACAACCCTTTTCTCCCCCTTTTAATTTCAAACTGCGTGCGAGTGGAAATTTATTTATGGCCTTCATTGCAGATCCAATATGCCATAAGCGTCAGGCAGCCCTCGACGTGAAGGCAGCAAGCAGCCCGAAGCAGCAGACGTAGTCCGGCCGCGTGCTGACAAATGATTCGCTCGCACGCTACGCTAGATCCATGCCAGCTTCGTGGCCAGTTTATTTTCGGTAACCAAAACATCTCTGCTCGTTTTTTGATTAATTCGCTACATCTACACGACTCTTCCGTGTACAGGATATTGCAAACATCAACATTCTTTTCGTGGAAATTCATATTTCAATCAGTTGCGCGAGTGATGACAGAGCAAAATCAGCAAGGAAAAAATGAATAGGCAACTCGTCAACCGTCAACACGGATGGTGGTGCGTTCATGAGATCAGATAACGATCGCAAATTATGCAGAGGAGTTCATATCTCGCGTTTAAAATGGGCGTGAACAAACGAAACCTCCTAAATGCGATCTAAAACAGTGAGGGCAAACTTTTCGTGAGCCATTCTGCTTCGAAACACGAACTGGAACAGGCTCGAAGGCCTCTTTATTTGCATACGTAGCCTATTAAATGGGTTACTCAGGGACTGACTGGGATCAATGTACCGAGATGAAATGTCGTGATTTGAAGATCGCTGGGTGTTGCAGGAAACGAAAAATAGAGGCATTCATGTGAAAACCTCTCTCTCTCTCTCTCTCTCTCTCTCTCTCTCTCTGCAGAAATAATTGTTCATGACGTTTATCGTTATTTTTAATATAATTTGATTTATATGTATATATATATATATTATACATATAAATATACACATATGTATATATACATGAATAAATTTACTTAAAATCAACGATATCAGAAAATATCGATAGACGTTATGAGTAACTATTTCTGCAGAGAGAGAGAGAGAGAGAGAGAGAGAGAGAGAGAGAGAGAGAGAGAGAGAGAGACTTCTTTGCTAAGATTAAAACAGAAACAATGACTAGATAACTTGGTTACTACGGTAAGGTTAGATAAGAAAACATCCACAGTAATTTCATAATGGAAGACGAAAGAAAAATGTAAATATTCCAACCTAGATGTCACAATATTATGAGAAAAATGGTCCCAAAAACTGTTAATTTTAAAAGATTACTTACTTGGAAATTGTCTTAACGAGGGCAGACGGTAGCTTTGACAAAAGGGAAATAGAAAAATAAAACCTTGATTGAAAATCTTGAAGAGCAGAAAAAGAACATGAAGAGTAAGAATGTTTGATAAGGAGTCAAATACGAATTTCAAAAGCAAAGAGAGAAGGAGAAAGGAGAGAAGACAGGAAAACGATAAAGACGATATAAACAAATGCAAACAAATGCAAACAAAGATATAAAATGAAAAGGACAAATGGTAAAATGACAAACGAAAACAAGAATTAAAAAAAGCCAAGAAAAAAATCTCTCGAAAGGCAATTAAAAGGTCAAACCTTTTACTCCTGAGGCGTCCCGACAGCCCCGTCAGATGATACATCCAAAAATGTGATACCTGATACGTGATGCATCCGATGGAGCGGAAGACGAAGGACTTACCGAGGGAAACGTCTTGTGAAGAAGGACAAAAAAAAAAAAAAAAAAGAGAAAATTAAAAGCATTTGATGACTTAATCTAACGTGAAGCATTTTTTTATCCAAATTTTTCGTTTTTTTCCCTTAATTCGTATTTGTCTTTTTTTATTTTTTTTTTTTTTTACGTCTTGACAGACTCGCACTGAATCGTGGGCAGAGTTTTTCTCTCTGTCTTAATTGACAGTTGCAGTAATTAATGCAAGTTCCATTTTAGCTTTTTTTTTTTTTCTCTTGGAAGGTGGGATTTCTCAAGGGCGGGGCAATCCACCGGTTAATTGGTAATTAGCTCTTAGATTGATGCTGTCGAAGGGAAGGTGAATGCTAATGAATTAGCTTTGAGGAAAAAAAATCTAAAAAAAAAAAAAAAGTGTAGCAGACAGAGAAACGAACAAAGCCACACGGAAAACTAGACTCAACTCAGGGTAAATACCAATTAACTGGAGGTATAAAACTTAAATAGAGCGCAGGTTAATTAAAACGTAAGGTGATAAAAGGCTGTATGATTAAATATTTAAACACTTGTGTAAGTAACTAATTAGATATCTCGCCTCACGATAGTAACATTTTCTCTTTAATTGAGTTAATGGAATATGGAATGGAATATAGAATTTTGGCCAAAGGCCAAGCGCTGGAACCTATGAGGTCATTCAGCGCTGAAACGGAAATTGACAGTAAAAGTTTGAAAGGTATAACAGGGCAGTTGCACTTTGAATCAATTGTTAGGAGAGGGTGGAGAGTAAGTTGGATGAAAGAGAATATGAACGGAGGTACAGGAAAAGGAATCAAAGCAGTTGCAGCTACGGGCCGAAGCCCCGTAAGTAATGCCTACATTGCACCGCATGAAGTGCACTGACGGCACTAACCCCCTACGGGGGCGAGAGGGGGGCGGGGGGAGAAATAATAGAAATTTAAGGTTCAATTATCATCAAGAACTCCATAGAGGAATCCGACAAGTGAAATGTCGTGGAAATCTTCACTGACTCTTTTACAACATATTTTCCAGCTTCTAAATCTCATCATTACTTAATTTTTCATTTATGTTGATTCATTTCATTCCCTATTTTGTAAATTTTTTATACATTTATGAAGCTACATAGATAGCCCGACAACAGACTTTTATTAGTATTATTTACGCAGGCACCGTCATCTTTGAAAAATCAGGAATTGAAAGCAGTCCTCTATATTCTAGAATGCTTAATGCGCCTCTGTGTTCCCACAAAATAACAAAGGAACATACCGTATGCACAGGACTTCTAATAAGACTTGACCTATTATACAACTGAAGGCCATGGTTTTTTCTGGTGGTCCAATGTAATCCAAATTTATTTTTTACTAATCGCACAGTAGTAATAGCAGTGAAAGTATTATTATTATTATTATTATTATTATTATTATTATTATTATTATTATTATTATTATTTATTATATTATTACCATTCAGAAGATAAACTCCTATTCATATGGAACAAGCCCACAGGGGCCATTGACTTGAAATTCAAGCCTCCAATGAGTATAGTGATCATTTGATAGACGTTACATAAGTTAATAGGAAATACAGATAGGAGGGATAAGGGATCAGTTATCAGAAAAAGTAAAAAAGATAAATTAATAAATAAATAGATAAAAATATAAATATATTAATAAAATACAAGGCGAATTTTATTAGGGTAGTAATGCATTCCATTCTCACTTGAAATAACAGTAGCAATATAAAATCTCGTAGTTTAGGCGAAAGAGAAACGCAATAAAAAGATCCACAAAAAAAAGTGGGTCGCTATGGTTTTCAAATTTCTATTTTTTTTTTTCAGAGGTTTCCCTCAACGGGACTTGTATAAAAACACTTCAATTTTAGATAACGTTGAGTTAAGAAAACCCGGTCCTCGAGAGAAAATGGAAAAAGGGAAATGGAAAACTCAGTCTTTTTAAGATAATGTACGAAAACGGATGACCAATTTGACCTTTGACCCACCACCCCCCAAAAAAACCACCATCTTTCGAGTGGATGTTTACGTGTTTTTTTTTTAATGAATAAAGACATGGGATATCAGCTCTCTCTCTCTCTCTCTCTCTCTCTCTCTCTCTCTCTCTCTCTCTCTCTCTCTCTCTCTCTCTCTCTAGAAATATCTCGAAAATAAAGACTCACACTACCCTCTATTTCTCTTTCGCCCTTTCTAGAAATATCTCGAAAATAAAGACTCACACTACCCTCTATCTCTCTTTCGCCCTTTCTAGAAATATCTCGAAAATAAACTCACCTGCCTGTCTGCCTTTAAAAAGTCAGAAATGTAGTCAAGAATCAACGTTAGTGTGTCAACTTTCTCTACTTCTACTTTTATTGACAGCTAGAACAAAACCCAAATAATAGTTGGCCTTCATTAAATTTATTATTAAATAATCTTACTATCGAAATCTCATAAAAATAATTAACGATAACTGATCAACTACTATCTTTTAAACAACATTCAAATTCATTGGCATGACCCAGCTTTCATACAAGTGAACAACGGCGATTACACGACTCACCTCAGAGAATTAACGTGAGTCAGTATTTACAAAAACCTACCTTTGAGGTCCTTTGATAAAAAGAAAGGAAAACGTTCAATGAATGACCATTCATGATACGTCGGTTCCTCCTCTTATTCATTTATTCATTAGCCTATTCCCGAGCATATTAATTTTCCCTTGACTCACTCTTCCAGCAAAGTGAGTCACTCACGCCATACGCCATTTCACGTCTCCATTCAGAGAAATCTTCGCTGATCGAATCGGGAATTTCATCGAGGCCTTCTTACTCGAGGTTCCTGGTACGGTACACTTAAATTTCTCTTCGATATTAATTAAAGACAAATTTCATTTGGAATATTTTATCTTGAATTCATATTTCTATCATTTGCTGATTTTTATCGAAGCTTTCTTACTCGGTATACTTAAATTTCTCGTCGATATTAATTGAAGACAAATTTCGTTTTTATCATTTACTGATTTGATCATTATTCCGTTTCGGTTGATTCTCTTACCTTCTCTTACTACTTCCTAATGAACACCATAATATTCTTTGGAAGCTTGAATTTCAAGTCAATGGCCCCTCTGGGCCTGTTCATAACGAATAAGGTTCATCTTCTGATTAATAATAATAATAATAATAATAATAATAATAATAATAATAATAATAATAATTTGTATCTTTTAGTTAATTTTATTATAATTTGTATTCAAATTTCTCGTCGATATTAATTAAGTACAAATTTCTTTTGGAACATCTCATCCTGAATTTTTATCTTTTCATTTACTGATTTTATCACTATTTTGTTTCATATGATTCTCTGTCTAATGCTTTTATCATCAATTTTATGTTTCATAATTGAATTTGTATCTTTTACTTCATTTTATCATAATTTTTTTTCAATTCATTATGATTTAATTCATTATAAAATCAGTTTTACCAATTTCATAACTAGCCTGATTTACTGTATAATCATTATATCACTAAGATTTGACTTGATCATCAATTAATTTAGTTCTGGTGTAAATTAATTTTATGCGTCGCTTTATTTTCACTTCGATACAGTATCTACTTAATATTAAAGTCTTCAAATACCACATATTCCCGCAGGTTCCTTTGATCGGGAATTCCTCTGGTTCCTAAGATTCGCCTTAATTCCTAGGATTTTCTTTCAAGGAACAGGTGTTTCGTATTGTGAGAAGAAAGAGTAAATCGGTTTTTCCCCTGTAAAAAGGAAGAAGTTTTAAGGTTTTCTGTTTCGTACGCATTTGTAAGTATGCAGTGAATATATATATATATATATATATATATATATATATATATATATATATATATATATATATATATATAGTATACATATACTATGTATGTATGGATATACATGGATGCATATATATACACATATATATGATACAAACTAATAAATCATATTAGTTTCCTGTATATGTTACAGACATTTCCTCTACGGTTGAAGTTCTGAGACAGTAAGAATGCTTCTTCGAATAAATTTAATTATGAGTATATATAAACAAAGACGAAGTAATAAATGATTCATTCCCCGTATTCTTTTTCTCTGTTAACTAGATTTCTTGACTGCACAGACTATTGGGATGGGATAGCTAATGACTTTATCTAGCCCTGGATTGAAGAAAAGAAGACTTATAAAGAACTCAGAAAAAAGTTGGGATTGTTCACAGAGGAAATATATAAAATCACAGCCTCTTGCTATAAGAATGAATTAATATTATTATTATTATTAACTTAGCCTCTTTATTATAATTATTATTATTATTATTATTATTATTATTATTATTTATTATTATTATTATTATTATAGATGAACCTATTCACATGGAACAAGCGCACCATGGGGCCACTGGCTTGAAATTCAAGCTCCCAAGAGTATGGTTGGTTTCAACCTCCCACCGCAGATCCCACACTGCAGCAGGAACCGATCATGACACAGACCCAGTAATTTTTCATCGCCCTTGGGGAGATGCGAACCCGAGACATATGAGTGGTATGCCACGACACTAACCACTATACCAGCGGATCAGATGAAGGAACACGGGATCTAGGGGAGAGTTCCGAAGCTTGTCAGTCTAGGGAAAGAGACAGTCAGTCATCGAGTTATGCAGCCGAGATTCAGACTGCCAAGCAACATCATAACTTTATTTTTATAAGGAAGGCCACAATTTTCTGAGGGAAGGAAAAACGGGGAGAGAGAGAGAGAGAGAGAGAGAGAGAGAGAGAGAGAGAGAGAGGGGGTTTTGGGGTGTAAGTGGTGGGGTGGGGAGAGAGCCAACCACTGAGGACTCTATATCTTGCCTTATATTTTACCATTATTATGGAAATAGCAACGCCGTTTGAAACTAACACAGTAGCCATTATGACGCTGAACTAAACGCAAGATTCTAACTTTTTACCTTATGTTCATTTTATAGCTTTAACTAAAATTAACACCAAAGCTATATGCAAAATGACACGAGTTTATTTCCTAATGAAATATACCAACCATGAATATTATGAGTAAGGGAATACAATGAAATATAAACAACTTTAAGGGCCATCCAGTATTCATGAGATAAACTTCGGTTACGCGGCACGATTTGGCAAAGATACACAAAATACATTATGGTAATATTAAAATATGCAAGCAGATTATGGTAACAATAACATACAAAATACATTATGGTAATAAACAAAAAATATACAAAATACATTATGGTAACAAACAAAAATACACAAAATATATTATGGTAATAAAAAATATACAAAATACATTACGGTAACAAACAAAAATATACAAAATACATTATGGTAACAATTGAAAAAAGGCAATATACATTATGGTAACAAGTACAAAGTTAAGTATACCTTAGTTTTACCAAACCACTGAGCTGATTAACAGCTCTCCTAGGGCTGGTCCGAAGGATTAGACTTATTTTACGTGGCTAAGAACCAATTGGTTACTTAGCAACTGGACCTACAGCTTATTGTGGAATCCGAACCACATCATAGCGAGAAATGAATTCCTATCGCCAAAAATAAATTCCTCTAACTCTTCATTAGCCGGCCGGAGACTCGAACTCGGGCCTAGCGAGTGCTAGTCCACAGCTCTACCGACTCGTCCAGCGAAGAGCTGGGTAACAAGTACAAAAGAATACAAAATACATTATGGTAAAAACAAATACAAAATACATTATGGTAAAAAAAATACAAAATACACTATGGTAACAAATAAAAAATAGCAAACACATTATGGCAACAAGTAAAAAAAATAGAAAATACATCACGAAAGTAAATAAACAATAGGATATGGTAACAAACAAAATACAAAATACACTATGGTAAAAAAACAAAAGGAACCATCTCTTTGCCATGTCATCATATCAGCCGTAAAAATGACCTGCTATCCATTAACAGGCAAGAATGAAAGAGAAAATATGAAAGCAATTTAACCACTTCATTCAAAATTAATCTTAATCTGTATCCGTGAGCAGAAACAACAATGCATCTACCTGCAAATAATGTCCAGCCGTCGCAAACTTAATTATTGTCTAACCTAGCAAATTATTCATGCGTATTGACAAAGTCTATTGACAAAGTCTATCGCTTTCCACAAAGCATGGCGACGTGTGGGATGCACGCATGCGCGGCGGATAATTGATTTTCAATGCAATGAAGTTCAATGTACCATAAATACATTACTTGTATTTATACATCGCAGGTAAGTACAGACACTCTTCCATTTGCTTTTAACTTCTTGTTGCCGTAAGGCTGAGCATACCTAAGAATATTGAATATAACAGTTGTTAATGTCTTATTCTGTAATGCTTGGACGTTTGCAAAAAAGAGCTTATTAGATTTTGATGTAGAAATCTACAGCTGAATCAGCTGTTGCCATTCTGTCAAAGGTTATGGACGTTTGCAAAAAAGAGCTTATTAGTTTTTGATGTAGAAATCTACAGCTGAATCAGCTGTTGCCATTCTGTCAAAGGTTTCTCTGTCGTTATACGTCAGGTATGCAACTCGCAATCTATAAATGCCTGACTTATGTAAATTTTACAATTCATGTTACGATTCCGTCGATTAAAAAAGCAAAACATTGAGCTTTGTATTATTAACATTATATTCGGCTGCCTTTTTCGATGACCTTTGTTGGTGGGACACCAGATTTAATGTCAAATCAGTCGATCATTTTCCTGATTTGGATTCTAATATAATTTCTCGAGAGCTGAATTCTATGATATTCAGGGAGAAAGTAGATTTCTAAGCAGATGACATTAGCTACAGAATTCGTCTATAATGACCTTGCCACGTATAGGTCTAACTCTCGACTTATAGTATGCTATTTAGAATAGCAAAATAGATTTTAAATTAGTGGCAAACGCCGACATTACTTGTCAATTACAAGGAACCTGTCGCATGACGTAATACATTACACTGGCGATGAATGAATTGCAACAAAGGAGAACTCCGCCCGCGCTACCCCGCACCCTTCCACACCTGTCAGTCAGGATCTCGCTACAAAAAAACCACTTAATTTGAAGGCAAACATTCTTACCTCCGCTATCTCGCCCCCCCTCCAACCCCTCGCACCCCGATCCCGTCATTTCTCCCTCTCTATCTCCCCCTCCCCTGCCGTCTCTCTCTCTCTCTCTCTCATGGTGAAATATAGTGAATCGTGGCTTCCGTGACACGCTCCACCTTATAGTGAATGTTCATGGACACTATCTCCTTGGGCGCCGTCTTAACCGATACAAATGACACTAAATTAGGAGGCTTATCGGTCACCATTACTGCCAAAGCGCCAACAATTAATCCCTGTTTTGTAAAAGGTGACGCTGACTGAAGCAAAGAATCATTTGTCTTCTTGTTTTCTCATCGCTGCCTCTGTTTGTCCGTCCGTGTCTCTCTTTCTCTCTCTCTCTCTCTCTCTCTCTCTGTGTTTTCTCTCTTTCTCTCTTTCTCTCTCTCTCTCTCTCTCTCTCTCTCTCCCCACTCTCTCTCTCTCTCTCTCTCTCTCTCTTTTCTCTCGTTCCCTCTCTCTCTCTCTCTCACTCGCTCTGTTTTTCTCTCGTTCTCTCTCTCTCTCTCTTTCCTCTGTCTATCTGTTTGTCTCTCTTTCTCTGTTTCTTTAGCTCTCTCTTCTCTCTCTCTCTCTCTCTCTCTCTCTCTATCTCTCTCTCTCTCTCTCTCGTTCGCTTTTGCGTTTTAAAAGTGGATTTTCGGCAACCACGCCCTCCGCTATCGGGCGGGGAATCTTCGTTCCCCGCCTTCTTAGACACCCTTTCCTTTCTTGGAATGTTTGTGCCTGATTGTTTTCGAGTGTTCTCTTCCTCCCATTCCCTTGCTTTTGGAATATTTGCATACCTCGTTTTCTTTTCCTCCTCCTCTTCCTCCTTTCGTAGTGAATCTACACCTGATACTTTTATCTACTTCTTTCTTTCATAGCTATATTTGCCTCTGTGCTTTTGCCTTATCCTACCAATCCTTTCTCATGCTTTTGGAATATTTGCTTCCGCCGTTTGCTTTTCCTTCTCTTCCTCCTCCTCCTCCTCCTCCTCCTCCTTTCGTAGTACATCTGTGCCTGCTAGTTTCATCTACGTCCTTCTTTCATTACTATATTTACATCTATGCTTCTGCCTTATCCTACCAATCCCTAATTCTCTTGCTTTTGGAATATTAGCATGCCTCGTTTTCTTTTCCTTCTCTTCCTCCTCCTCCTCCTTTCGTAGTGAATCTACGCCTGATAGTTTCATCTACTTTCTTCTTTCATAGCTATATTTACATCTATGGTCTTGCTTTATCCTACTAATCTCTTCTTGGGTTTTTGTAGTTTCTTTTTCTTGTCCTCCTTTCCTGGAATGTTTATTTCTGCCCTTCCTTTTCATCTCCTTTTCTCGAATGCTTACGACTGATTTCTTTTTATCTTTCTCCTTTCTCTGTTTCCGTATGTCTGCCTTTATTCTCCTCCATCCGTCTACTTCGTGCGTTTGTTAATGTCTGTTTCTCTTACGTTCATAATTTTACGGTAATATTTGTGAGGTTTTATCCCCACCCCTTTGCAATTGTGTTTCTCTCTTTCTTTATTTCTTCGCACGGTTATATTATTTGGTATATTGAAAATCCATTATTCCCAAATAACTTTTTAGTTTTCTGTAAAAGAAAACTATTGTACCGGCTTTGTCTGTCCGTCTGCACTTTCTTTGTCAGCACTTTTTCTGTCCGCTCTCAAATCTTAAAAACTACTGAGGCTAGATGATTGCAAACAGGTATGCTGATCATCCACCCTCCGATCATCAAACATACCAAATTGCAGCCCTCTAGCCTCAGCAGTTTTTATTTTATTTAAGGTTAAAGTTAGCTATAATCGTGCTTCTGGCAACGATATAAGACAGGCCACCACCGAGCCGTGGCTGAAGGTCCATGGGCCGCGGCTCATACAGCATCATACAGAGACCCACCGAAAGATAGATCTATTTTCGGTGGCCTTGATTATACGCTGTAGCGGCTGTACAGAAAACTCGATTGCGCCGAAGAAACTTCGTTGCATTTTTACTTGTTTTATTAGGTTTGAATTTCCTTGCCTATACAAAAGAGTTTGTTTTAGGAATTTGTAATATCAATGTTTTTCTAGTCTGTAGAAATTTTGAACAAAAAGTATTAACTAATTTTCAATAAATAATAATTATACTATGGGTCTTTAAAACTCAAGCAAGTCTCTCTCTCTCTCTCTCTCTCTCTCTCTCTCTCTCTCTCTATCTATATATATATATATATATATATATATATATATATATATATATATATATATATATATATATATATATATATATATATATATATATATATATATATATATATGTATATATATATATATATATATATATATATATGCATATGGGTTTGGCTTTTCTCCACAGAAGAGAGACAGAGATACAGAAATATACTAGTGAATCTCTCTCTCTCTCTCTCTCTCACTCTTTTCTCCTTTCTATGGAAGAAAGCCAAACCCCATTACGATTCGAACTCTGGGAATCAGATTTAGCCCCCTTCCCTCCATCCCTCCTCCCTCCCCCATTCACCATAGACTAACCCCCTCCAAATCTGGCATCATCATAATAGCGACAAAGTTTATGATTATGACACGTTCCCCTCATAATTCCTCCGAATATAAGTCACAAAAGTTTTCGTGTCCCGTCGCATGGAACATTTACCCTCGTTTGATCTCTCTCTCTCTCTCTCTCTCTCTCTCTCTCTCTCTCTCTCTCTCTCTCTTGTTAACGCAGACCGCTGTTATCATTTATTGTTAATTTTTCGGTGGTTCCTTTTTTATGTTCTTGGGACGTTATACTTTATTGGTTCTTTTTATTTCGTTCCTTCCAGACATTACTGGAACGTTCTCATTCTTTTATTTTTTTAATTTTCTTCATTTATTCATTTTCTTTTTTCATTTACCTTGGAAAGAAGATTCTTTCTAATTCGTGTCTATTTATTTCTTATTTTTAATCTTTCATGATTACCTTTATTTAAAAAGGTATTTCTTGATTTTCTCTAAGATGCTGGAGTCTTATAATCACGGAAGAATGCTAGGTTCTTTGAAAATATTGGTTCATACGTTTTTCCAAGAAATTATTGTCTCCCTTTCCTTAGTGTTATATATATATATATATATATATATATATATATATATATATATATATATATATATACTTCATAAACTTATAAAGCTTTTTATTTTTAATTTTTTTATTTTTTATTTTTATTTTTATTTTTTTACGATTCGTGTGTGACACGGAAGCTCAAAAAAATAAAAAAACAATAAAAAATAAAAATTAAAAATAAAAAAATTAAAAATAAGTAAATCGCAGAAGCTAATACAGATTCGCCTCAAATTCTAGAAACTGCTAAGGATGATTTTTAGCCATAACAGGTATATTTCAAGTCTCAAACAAAAAACCGCTCTCCTCATTCAGTTTCATTTTATGGTTCGTCAGTACTTTAGTTAACTGGGTAATGAAATCTCATGTTACAAGTGTGTGTGTGTGTGTGTGTGTGTGTGGGAGGGGCCGGGTAGGAGGAGAGGGGTGTTCCTGTATATCTTGGCTTTAAAAATTCTAGCTTTCAAACAAGCTGAATATAATCTCTCTCTCTCTCTCTCTCTCTCTCTCTCTCTCTCTCTCTCTCTCTACTTGTTTCAAGTCGTTAAATTAATATCCTGCTATATTGCAATATTTCAGTGTCATTTGTTCTAATTCTCAAAAAATAAAGAACCACGAATTCATTTCCCCGGAAATAACCTGCCATTAAACCTAAACACAAAAATGTATTTCTGACTGTGGGGAAAAACAGGCAAAAGAGAGAGAGAGAGAGAGAGAGAGAGAGAGAGAGAGAGAGAGAGAGAGAGAGAGAGAGAGAGAGAGAGCTTATGAAATATTGCTGGACAGTCGGAACTTCTTCCGCAGTTGATAAACAAGCATACGGCCCTTTATCTTAAGGGAAAAGTTTCCATCCTATCATTTCATCTATAGACCTTTGCAGAGTTAGTTTTCTGAAATAAAAAGAAAACTCATGTGCCGGACTTTGTCTGT
>NC_089791.1:25755887-25760887 GCF_040412425.1 Macrobrachium rosenbergii | reverse complement strand
ACTGTACATATGTGGGTCTCCTCTCTCTCTCTCTCTCTCTCTCTCTCTCTCTCTCTCTCTCTCTCTCTCTCTCTCTCAGTGTGACTTGTGCACACCCTATTTGCAACAGCTATGTCTTCAACAATCCAGCTCATTAAGGTTACAATGTCTCCGTAGCTTCCTGGACGTTCGCAAAACCGGGTTTATTAAAACCACAAGGCATTCGCGAGTTTACTGAACCGGTTTTTTTTTTTTATAAAACGCCCTGAGCATTCAAATGCGTTACAGTTCGGTAATGAACTTGCTTGATTTACTGAGGCATAAAACGTCACCGAGTGATTCGGATCGTGATGTTGCCAATGTGCTGGAATGTGGGGTTACGAATGTAACCGGATGTTTCTTTCAAGATGTGAATGAATGTTACGTTGCTAGTGTAATCGCTGAATGTGATGTTACCGATGTTGCTGGATGTTGTTTCACGATGAAATGAATTACGTTACTGGTGCAAATCGCTGAATGTGATGTTATCGATGTTGCTGGATGTTACTTTCAAATGAATGTGTTGAATAATCGAATGTTACGTTACTGGTGTTGTTTCACAGTCGTTGAATGTGATGTTACCGATGTTGCTTCACGATGAAAATGAATGTTACGCTAATGGCTGAATTATTTACCGATGTTGCTGGATGTAAATGAATGTTACGTTGCAAGTTAATCGCTGGCGATGTTACGATCTCACGATGAAATGAATGTTACGTTATTGGCGTTGATGTTACCGATGTTGCTGGATGTTGTTTCACGATGAAATAAATTGAATGTTAATCGCTATTGATGTTACACTCACGATGAAATATAAATGTAATCGCTGAATGTTACGTTACTGGCGTTACTTTCACGGTGTAAATGAATGTTACGTTACTGGCGCAGTCGCTGAACGTGATGTTACCAATGTAACAGATGTTACTTTCACGATGTAAATGAATGTTATATTGCCGATGTACTGGAACGTTGGCGTTACTTTCACGATGTAAATGAATGTGAATGTAATGTTACTGATGTAACTAGATGTTACTTTCACGATGTTGTTACTGGTGCACTGGAACGTCGCTTACGAATGTGAATGTTACCAAGATGTTGAATGGATGTTACTTTAACATTCGCTGATGAGTGTTACGTTTGCTGGATTTAAACAAAAGATGAGCGTTACGTTACTGATGTACAAGTAAATGTTATGAGGCAAATCCCACAGAATGTTATGTTACATATTTAATTTAATGTTGACGCTTAGGAAGAAATACATTGCACACGAGACCACTAAGAGATTCTGTTATACTGTTCTTCTTTTGCTAACTCTCAAAACAACAGAGAGAGAGAGAGAGAGAGAGAGAGAGAGAGAGAGAGAGAGAGAGAGAGAGAGAGAGAGAGAGAATTAGCCATCTCAGAATTTTTCTTCTACACCAAAAATGCTTATCAAGATTTCGGTGACTTTTAAGCAAAATAAACTTGAAAATAAATAAAAAAAAGAGAAAACATTAATCTTACGATGCAGTTTGAGTAAAGCTTCTCAAGATTTCCGTGACTTTTAAGCAAAATAAACTTGAAAATAAACAAATGAAAAAACAAAAACAAGAGAAAACATCAATATTACGTTGCAGTTTGAGCATCTGAATTTTGGAAACGGAAAGCCTAAGAATGTCACCAGGAGCCGTTTCTCTCCTTCCTTCTCTATCTCCTCCTTCTTTCCCTCTGCTCCTTCTTCCTTCTCTCCCCTCCCTCCCATCATCCCTTCTCCCTCCTCCACCCTTCTTCCCGAGTCCCCCCTCCCCCTAGTCTCTCTCTCTCTCTCTCTCTCTCTCTCTCTCACTTCAAACCCTTGTCATTCGCTCTTTATGGGACCCCGATTATTGCTGGCCGGTTTATGGTTTGTTTACAGTCCCACTAAAAAGAAGAAGAAGAAGAAGAAGAAGAAGAAGAAGAAGAAGAAGAAGAAGAAGAAGAAGAGTCTGAAACCAAACAGGCCTGTCTCTCTTTCTCATTCTGTGTCTTTTATGTACACAGTCTCTCTCTCTCTCTCTCTCTTCTCTCTTTCTCTGTGTGATGTATACAAGTGTTCTCACTCCCATGAATATTATTTTCTTTATTTTTGTGTCACTCTCTATCAAGTAGGAAGTCGCTCTTTACTATGTCTACAAACTTTCTTTATACAAACATACATAAATACATGCATATATATACATACATATTATATACAGTATATATATGTATACATATAGCATATATATATATGTATAATATATTATATATATATATATATATATATATATATATATATATATATATATATATATATATATATATATATATATATATATATATATATAAACTCTCCATGAAAGATTATATATATCCTTATATAATACGCAAAGGATAAAATGTCGTTAAATGCTGTACGAGATTTAATACAGTTGAATCATTCGATAGAAGCGAAGCACTGAGTTTAGTATTATTATCAGCATTAGCAGCATAAATAGTATTAATAGCAGTAAAATTGATAAACGGTGTTGCAGTCGAAGCCATTGTTAATTTGTGCCGAAAACCACACAATAAATTGGTAAGTAATTGAAATAAAATTCCACGACAACAATTAAGGGTCATTTACGATGTAAGATATGTTAGTGGTAATTAACATCATAAGTATCATCATTACTATAGTAATAAGAGTCACATCCAGGTTTATTTTGGGAGAGAGAGAGAGAGAGAGAGAGAGAGAGAGAGAGAGAGAGAGAGAGAGAGAGAGAGAGAGAGAGAGAGAGGAGCCATAGTAAGAGCTGCTGTTCTTATAGCGAATTTTGCTTCTGACTTTTAGTAGGTTCTGCTTTGGAGAGAGAGAGAGAGAGAGAGAGAGAGAGAGAGAGAGAGAGAGAGAGAGAGAGAGAGCAGTGTAGACACAGTAAGAGCTGCTGTTCTCATAACGAACTTTGCATTTTCAATAAGATATGTTGTAGAGAGAGAGAGAGAGAGAGAGAGAGAGAGAGAGTAAGAGCTGCTGTTCTTATAACGAATTTTGCTTCTGACTTTTATTAAGTTCTGTTTTTGAGAGAGAGAGAGAGAGAGAGAGAGAGAGAGAGAGAGAGAGAGAGAGAGAGAACACTCTTCCTCGCACCTCACCCGTGTAGCAGCCCTGCGACCCATCGTCGGAATTAGACATGGAAGCGGTTTTACCGAGTGCCCTTACGCGCACAATTATGATTTATGGCCCCGAGAACCCCATTATGGCCCTTAGGGCTACATGTCTTTTGTTGCCATAATTCATGTCTGGAGGTTTGTTGCGTGGGTTGGTGAAAAAGTGTAACAAAGTAAACAAAAAAAGGTATACATGGGTGATGCGCATGGCAGGTTTTTTTTTTTTTTTGTCAACAAGGTGAGATAGATGATCTGTTTCTCAGGTAATAAACTCTAAGAAAAAATTGGATGTTTTTCCTTCCAGGTGAATCCTGTGGATTTTGAAGCATTTGGGCATTTAAGCTTAAAAGATTGACTGATAGATTTACGGCTACTAAAACTGGCGTTACAACAACTATAGGTTATTGACTCCGTAAGCTAAAAAGACAATTTTGAAGTGTCTTATCCCAGAACTGTTGACGAATTTGTAAATATCTTAAATTTAACTTTAATAACACGATTTATTACCATTATTATTAGTAGTAGTGCTAGTATCAAGAGTTAAAATAGTCCAGCACCTTCCAATATGTCTGTGAGACCTCCACTTAGCCGATGAAAAATAAAAAAGGACCCACGAAACCAATAACAATAACTATGAAAGGCTTCCTACAGAGGCAGCTTACTGGATCACACGACCTCGTCATATCAGCCAGGGAAGGGTGTCCCACAGAGAGAGAGAGAGAGAGAGAGAGAGAGAGAGAGAGAGAGCTCTCAGGTCATCGATAGAAGGCCCTTGCGTGAAAACAAGGGGCGCCCTTATGCTAGCGACGGCGTTATCGGGAACTGGGGTGGCTGAGAGAGGGTGAGTAGTACTAAGAAAGGCGACTTCTCCTTCTCCCCCCGCTCGCTACGCCATCTATCGGTGATGGGACACCTGCCGATGAACACGCGCCTCGATGGGGGTTGAGAAGGGGGTGGAGGGGGGCTACAGGGACTTGGTTGATATATTTCTTCAGTTCTCAACCCTGTGACAAATAACAGATGTTTTCTACGGGGCATTTTAAATGTTATAAGTCGACGTCGAATAACTTTAGTTCAAGCAATGAAACAGAAGCCGTTACAAAATTATATTCTTTGTATCGTAGGTTCCATGGTATCGTATTTTCGCACAGTTGTACGGGCACAATATACACTTACAGTCAGACAGACACACACACATAAATATATGTATACATATATATATACATACATACATACATATACTGTATATATATATATATATATATATATATATATATATATATATATATATATATATATATATATATATATATATATATATATATATATATATATATATATATATATATATATATTTTTTCTATTTAACTGTGATGAATTTAATGGCGTCATCTAAACTCCTTACTTGACTGCAAATAACAAAATACAAATAACGCTATATAAAAAGTAAATGAAAGAATGAATAATATATCAACAATTCATTTTCGCATACTTTAGCAATTTAAAAAGAAAAACAACAAAACAGACAACGCGATGAATGAGCAAATGAATTAAAAACATAAAAAAAAAACTATTTTATCAACTCGGATGAATAATCTGCCAGTCAATCACTCACACCTTATCAACTCCGAAGGGGTGTGCGCCCATCCAAGTAATCCCGAAGTATGCGATATTGTTCATCGAAGGCCTCCGACAATTTTATCTGATAAGATGAGATCGAACCAAGTAGGCCTATAGCCAGTGGGCCTACCTTGGGCCTGTAGCTATGGTCTCTCGACCTAGGCCTCTACCGACAGGACAGAATCAGACCTTCGAGGCCTAACGTCAAAAAAAGGGTG
>NC_089791.1:25740887-25743387 GCF_040412425.1 Macrobrachium rosenbergii | reverse complement strand
AACGAATTCAAACAACTAATTCCGCTGTCTACATAAATTCAAGCTATCTGTTGTCTAACACCGACAAGAATTAAAAGTATTATTTGTTTAACAGTTCATCGAAATTTATAGTCTATTGACTTTGTGAAATCACTTCACATTTTGTAAAGAGTTCCTTGATTTCAAACTCGTATAATAGAAGCATTTACCCAGTGGTGGTGGGGGCAGTGTCGTCAGTGCACCTCACGCGGTGCACCTCACGCGGTGCACTGTAGGCATTCCTTAAGATTCTTTGCAGCGTCTCTTCGGCCCCTAACTGCGATACCTTTCATTCCTTTTTACGGTATTCCAGTCATATTGTTTCTTTCATCTTACTTTCCACCTACTTCTTATTGTTTTTCTCCTCTTACACCTTTGTAACCTTATCCTCTCAATTTTCCTCTCAGCGCTGAATGACCTCGTAGGTCCCAGCGCTTGGCCTTTGGCCTAAAATTGCATATTCTAGAAGCATCTAGATGTGGTCGACTGCAATAGTTTTCTGAAATCCTAAAAGTCAATTAAGCCCTATTAAAATGATCAAAAGCAAACTGAACTACATCCCATTCACGGTAACTTACCTACCCCAGCCTCCAACCCGTCCAAGGCGGCCCTCCCAAAAGAATGTACAAATTAATTCCTTAAAACAAAGGATTTACAAAACTAGCCTCACATAACCTTTTCATGTTTCCCATCCTTCGAAAGAAGTTTTGATTGAATGTGTATGAGTGAGGAGTGATCACTTCATTATGACTTCCAAAAGAAAATACAATCAAATATATACAATAAAACTATAAGACTACTTGAAAATTATTAGATTTTGCAACAGAATTCCTGTTGAATCTTTTAAAATAAAAAAAAAATAACTTAAGAATAAAAGTTAAAAATTAGAACGAAAAAAATCCTCTAAACAGAAAATCACTGAAAACAAAACTACTTAAACTCAATACACTAACAAATGAAAAGAGCCAAGAATACACAGAAAAATAATATATCAATTAGTTGCTCTTTCATTTCAGATGTGTAAACACCAGCCACAATCTTGGCACCGCCAAAATCGAGAAGATCTGGTTTTATGTAAATAGTGCCAACGACCTTGGGCATCCCATGAAATGCAGCTGAATCTTCTGTAATGGATTTCAACTTCATTTTTATGAAATTCAGACAAGCAAGCCAAGCACTTGGCACTATTTAGGCCATTCAGCACTCAGGACAGCGAAGAGAAGTTGAAGTGGAGAGAAATGGCGCCAAAAAAAAAAAAAAATATGGCGCGCAAAAAATATGGCGCGTAAAAAAATATGGCGCGAAAAAAATACGGCGCGCAAAAAAATATGGCGCGAAAAAAAAGATGGCGCGAAAGGACAGCGTTAGCGAAGAAAGGAAGAGCGGGAATGGAATTAAATTAAAAGACGCAATAAGGTGGATGAAGCTACGGGGCGAAGGGAAGCAGCAAATATCCTTTAGTACTGCCTAGAGTTAAGTATACCTTAGTTTTACCAGACCACTGAGCTGATTAACTGCTTTCCTAGGGCTGGCCCGAAGGATTAGACTTATTTTACGTGGCTAAGAACCAATTGGTTACTTAGCAACGGGACCTACAGCTTATTGTGGAATCCGAACCACATTATAGCGAGAAATGAATTTCTATCACCCGAAATAAATTCCTCTAACTCTTCATCAGCCGGCCGGGGAATTGAACTCCGGCCCATCGAGTGACAGTCCGCAGCTCTACCGACTCACCCAACGAAGAGCCCACTGCCTATAGTACACCATGTAAGATACACTGAAGGCACTATTCCTCTACGGGATTCTGTAATGGATGACGGCCAGGTCGACTCAATGCCCAGAGAAGGAACACAATTATCAGGGCTTGAATTATCAACCATATAAAATAAACTAGGAGTTATGAAGACTATTTGTTAATGTATTTGCGGAAAATTTTGTAATTAAGGGAAAACGTATTACAACTATATGTCACTGTTATTATTATATATCATTATCATGCTTATTCATTCTATATATACTGTATTTTCTTCTATATTTAAAATGCGATGCTTGCTTATAGGCAGCCACTGAAGTTTGTGGTTTATTTTGTATATTTTTCTTAACCTAGAACAAATTAGCCTACACAAAGAGTTTAGCTCCTCCTACTACAACAAACTGTGAAATAATATAATCTTCACCATGAATGAATATGGAAAGAAATCCAAAACCGGTGGTCAGTATTGATTCCTAATATTTTCAACTGTTATTTCAACTAATGCATATTATTCATTCTACCATACGGGGGTCAATAATAATAACTAAATCAGATATATTCAGTGAAGACTAAATCTTGGCAAGTTTTCAGTCATAAGTGAATTTTTCTAACGCTATCTTTAAATGGTTTGTCAGATAATCCAAAACTTTCCTAAAGAGAATAAGCAACAAAAGTTAGCACATTTGCTGTTATAAATCTTACGTGAAGTTTTTAGTCAGTGTCCAA
>NC_089791.1:25718387-25730887 GCF_040412425.1 Macrobrachium rosenbergii | reverse complement strand
TGTCATTGTTTTCAATGCTTTTGTTTTTCATGAAGTCGCTGCTACTATCGTTGGTTCATTGTAACCTAACGTTTTTACTTTTATTCGTTTCATGGATTCACTGGTTTTGCTATGATTTAGTTAGTGCACTCGCTGTTTTCACAGTCATTTATTCCTTGCAGTCACTATGTTCACTGTTATTTAGTCACCGCAACTACTGTTTTCATTGTCAGGTAGTCCATGCAACCACTGTTTTCACTGCCATTTGTTTCATGCAACCACTGTTTTCACTGTCATTTGCTTCATGCAACTACTGTTTTCACTGTCATTTGTTTCATGCAACATTGTTTCACTGTTATGTATTTCATGCAATCACTATTTTCACTGTCATTTGTTTCATCCAATCACTATTTTCACTGTCATTTGTTTCATGCAACCACTATTTTCACTGTCATTTGTTTCATGCAATCACTTTTTTCACTGTCATTTGTTTCATGCAACCACTGCTTTCACTGTCATTTGTTTCATGCAACCACTATTTTCATTGTCATTTGTTTCAAGCAACCACTGTTTATACTGTCATTTAGTCCCATGCAACCACTATTTTAACTATTATTTGGTCAATGCAACCACTGTTTTCACTATCATTTTTATTTCATACAACCGCTGTTTTCACTGTCGTTTGTTTCATGCAATCGTTGTTTTCACTGTCCTTCCGTCCGTGCAGTTCCTGTTTTCACAGTCATTCAGTCCACGCAACACGCGTTTTCACTGTCATTTACTCCACGCAATCCAGTGTTTTCAAAGTAAACTTGTTTTCACTGTTATTTGCTCAATGTAACTTTGTGCTTTCACTTTCAATTGCTTTCACTATTGTTTGTTTCATACAACCACTGATTTCACTGCTATTCCGTCCATACTTCCCATATTTCCACTACCATTTGCTTCATCGTTTGTTGTCAGTACTGTTTGTTGAACATTATTTCTGGTCTTATTGCCTTTGGTTCCAAACAGATTATGTTTTTACAAAACTCATACCCATAAATTGTTTCTATTACGTGACCTGTGTAGGCTCTCTTTTCACTGTTACATTACACGTTCCATTCAATGTCTTCACCATCATTTGCTCTGTGTCACATCAATTCTCATTATCATTTGCTCATTAAAAAAACATAATTTCCCATTATGATTTGCTCAGAAGTACGTCCTCACTGCAACTGACTTCCCTGGTCTTATTTCCCTTTTATTTGCTTCGTGGAACTTTTTGTTTTCTTTGTTATTTGTTCCATAGTCTGTTTTCCACATTATTTGCTCCATAGGACGCCTCTTTTCACTATTTATTGACCCACTTAGTGCTTGTTTTCTACGCCAAAAGCACCATACAAAACCCATTTCCATTATCATTTGCACCATATAATATCTGCCTTCCTTGTCATCGGCTGAATACGAGGTCCGTTCTCACTATCATTTGTTGCATACAAAAGTTGTTTTTCCAAATTCTGTTAAAAGATTGTTTTTTTCAACATCTTTCTTTTCTAGAATTTCCACTTCACCTTTAAATAATCTACTTTTGAATTTCCCAAATTTGCAATAATGAAAGAAAGATTCTTTAGAGATATAGCTACAATTTTCCTACCGGCGCTCAGATTGATAAGACTAATGTTATCTTGTAGCACATTCTTCCTGCTTGTTAATGGTTTAACAAGAAAATTTAACCCTGTATGACTTGATCATACCATAAAAGCGACAATCTATCGCAGAAGGAACCATATTATTATTATTATTATTATTATTATTATTATTATTATTTTAAACGTTATTTAAACGTAAGGATTCAAACTTCATTGTAACATTGGCAATTCTTCAATTAAGACACTCATTTATTCAGTTGGCTTCTCAGAACTCACTGTAACCCACTACCACCCACCCCAGACTCCCAAGGTCTGTTGCAATGCTCTCGGAATCGACTCTAGGCAACGTCGTGCCTACACGACCGAGGTGTCACTTTTAATATCTTTCCCTTCCCCTATGCTACCAAGAAAAGCGATAAAGAAATGTAGAACATCTCTCTTCGTCTTGGATGTCAGCCGCGTCAGCACGGCGTTGTCAGCCTGCTGCAGAGGGCGGACTGTTTCACGGCAGTCAGCATTTTGTTAGTGACCATTTTGATCAGATAAAGGAGCAAAGATACATCGGCAAAATCCTTCTAAATGTCTTTATGGTATGCGAAAAAGAGATAATGCAAGGTCGACCCTTTTTCTAACGGTATAAGTATCTGGAAAGGCTTCTACGTCAGGAGGTGCCCACATTCCTACCCCTGCCCTGATTCTACGTATTCTGTCAGGAAGAAAAACGAAAAGGGTACGACAAGTTTGCATTTAATCGTAACAGTGGAAGAACTATTTAATATAGATTGTATATCAAAACGCTAAAATCACAAATTAGCATATCTCTGAACCTTAATGTAATCGGCTTTATTTCTGCAGGAGCCTGCAGTAGAACTGTCGTATGATTGCGTTATCATTTTTAAAATCATTCTCTGTTTCCTGGCGCGAATAACGAGTTCCCTATTCTCTATAGCTTTAGAAAATTTCTCTCATTCGTAAAGGAAGTAACAAGATCGTGACCCTGGCGTACTGATATGAATGACAATGAATTATACAGGACTTTCAAGGTATTAATTGATAACTTAATTTTTATTAATTCCTTGATAGGCCAACGTTCCGGAATAACTGCCCTCAATTTTTTACGTAAGTCTGCGTCTAAGTTCCCCTCCTATCACCTCAGATCCTTGTCTTTGCCCAAAATCAAAGAAAGTTAATATATGCAGTATATATATATATATATATATATATATATATATATATATATATATATATATATATATATATATATATATATATATGTGTGTGTGTGTGTGTGTGTGTGTGTGTGTGTGTGTGTGTGTGTGTGTGTTTTCTCTAACTTCAGAGGGCACCTCACAGAAACCGGATCACTTTTGTCTATTCAGAAGCACAAATCCACCGCTCATGTTAACTTCTATGATACTGAATAAAAGGTGATAAAGGGAAAGGAAAAAGGGAGTGGACATGGACAAAAGACAAAAAAAAAAATTAAAACTAAAATAAAAATAAAAACTAAAATAAAATTATTAAATAAAATAAGATTCAAAAATAAAATAAAACATAAACAAAAATAAAAAATTAAAATTAAATTATAAAAAAATAAGAAATAAAAATAAAACAAAACTAAATAAAAATGAAAAATTAAAATCAAATTATAAAAAATAAGAAATAAAAAATAAAATTAATATAAAAGTTGAAGGAAGCTTTGTAAAGTAACTGCAAAAAATTGAATAAATTGTACAGGAACCCACAGGACTGACGTTTATGATAGGGGCTTCTCTTACTAGAGAGATCTGTTTTCATCAAAGAACCAGGTGCCGCTGTTTTCTAAGATGGTTGCAAGGCAAGAAATGGGTTCATTCATCCACAATATCACAATTCAGTTTGAATTTGCTTGTAGCTTGTTTCACTGACGGGTAATAATCTAATGAAATGGTCCAAAGGTATTCGTGGGTTATTGAAAAAAGTCTAATGAAAGTACTAAAATTGTTTGTAAGTCATTGGAAAAGGTCTAATGAAACTGCTAAAATTGTTTGTAAGTCATCGGAAAAAGTCTACTGAAACTAAAATTTATTTATAAGTCATTGAAAAAGTCTAGTGAAATTGCTAAAATTGTTTATGTCATTGGAAAAAGTCTACTGAAACTGATAAAATTGTTTATAAGTCACTGAAAAAAGTCTACTGAAACTTCTAAAATTGTTTATGTCATTGAAAAAAGTCAAATGAAACTGCTAAATCTGTCTATAAGTCATTGAAAAGTCTAATGAAACTGCTAAAATTTTTATGTCATTAGAAAAAGCCTAATGAAACTGCTAAAACCGTTTATAAATCACTGGAAAAAGTGTACTGAAACTGCTAAAACTGTTTGTTAATCACTACAAATTCTATTGAAAACCATAAATAGTATCAGTATTCACTGAAAGATTTACTGATATAACAATAGATCAACCAAAAATTATTATAACCGAAAAAAAAAATATTTCTTACATATCAACACGTCAACCAAAACCTTTGCAACCATTTTCCTGGAACGAAGAACTCCGATATTCAGCGAACAATGAATAGTTCATGCCAGCTGACCCTTGGGGGTCATCGAAGACCCGAATTAGAGAACACCGAGGTCAAAGTTCACGGTCCATCGGTTTAAAATTCCCAACGTCCAACAATCAAGGACTATATAAAGAAGTGGGAAAGATTCTTTATATAGAAGTGGTCCGCCCAATCGCCTTTGCCGAGGTGTGAATCAGAGGAGGAAAAGTGCTTGGCTGCACCAATCTCCTGGAGTACTAAATTAGTTATTTGCATATGTGTGTATGATTGTGAATACATGGCTATATATACATATGTATGTGTGGCCGTGTGTTAGATGGTATGGCAAATAAATGCTGAGCCTATTTTGAACTGAATGTACCTCTTCGATTGTAAAATAGTTTTGACTGAGTTTAAAGGTACAATGTATGTATGTATGTATGTATGTATGTATGTATGTATGTATGTATGTATGTATGTATGTATGTATGTATGTATGTATGTATGTATGTATGTATGTATGTATATACATATACATGTATATACATATATATATATCTATACATATATATATTATGTATATAAATATGTATATAATATACACATATTTATACATTTATATATTAATATACTCTTATATATATATATATATATATATATATATATATATATATATATATATATATATATATATATATATAACAAATTATATATATATATATATATATATATATAATATATATATATATATATATATATATATATTTATATTTGTATGTATGTATATATGTATGTATGCATGTATGTATGTATGTATGTATATATGTATGTATGCATGTATGTATGTATGTATGTATGTATGCGTCTAAAGTCCCCATTAGTAATGTACACGTAAACACACCCGAGCAACTATTCCAAAAGAATTACAGCAGCGTAGCTATTTCGCTTCGTAATTTCCTTATTAGCCTTAGGCTTCAAATTAATTGGCCAAAATGAAAATGTAGTCCATCCTGGGAAAAAAAAATCACGAGGGAAAAAAATTTCGGAGTTCAATTTAATTACCTCCCCGAGGTAATCGCTCGGCTGGAAAATATCAGCCTATGAATAATTATTATTTCCATGAGCCAGGGATTTTCCTAATTCATTTTTTATTTCTCCTCAGGGGCCAGTTATACTGCTTTCTCTCTCTCTCTCTCTCTCTTAGATTGTTTAAAACAATAATTCTATAAATATTCGAAAGGTCTTACATGAGGGTAAGTAAATTTTTATCACCATAACTGATTCATTATCATTAAATGTAGTTACAAAAAAAATTGGTTATATATCTCTTAACATGCGTATACACTACAGTACAACATGTCACAAACACGTTGGCGACTAGTCGGATACATGTCACAAACAGGTAGAAAACAAGTCAGCGACTGTAAGTAGAGATGGAATCTTATACAAATGCTGGATAATCTTATGAAACACTGGTTAGAACTACGGACGAGTCGATGACTTGTATTCAACATGTTTGTGCTTTGTGTGTGATAAGTTTCCGACGTGAGTTTGTGGACTTTTTATTTTAGCGCGGATTCATCCGTAATTGAACCGCATTATCGTGAAGGTCTGCGGAACCCGTTCTCAATTCCTTGCGGTTATTTTTCGTAATGTTTCGGCAATTATAGTTAAGTTAACAATTTACTTTGAAAGACCAGATGATACTGATTTGATATTATATCTATCATGTATAGAGTAAATCATCTTCTTTGAGGATTAAAGGGGTTATATGATTAAAAATTTTTTTTCTTTACATTTTAAATAAATCATGCTTTGAAACCTCGTAATTAACTAATTTTTACGGTTATTCAACTAAAATTAGATTTTTCTACTTTTCAAAACAATGATATATGGGAAAACAGGTACCTAATATTACTGTTCGTTATATTAAAATATACGGATTAGTTCTACACAGTCAACACAGAGCTAGCGAGATGTTTTCGCACTAAACTAAAATAATTTTGCATGAATAACTAATAATCACTTTCGACTCATTGTTTATTAATGGCAAGTGACTGTGCGGAAGAGATTCAGCGGTATTTTTTTACTTATTTTGTGCATCAAGTTAATTTACAAGAATAGATTATTTGTTTCATGCAACAATCTTTGCGCAAGGACATCCAACCGTTATTTTTTTCTTACTATTAAACAAGAAAAACTCGGCTCATTTAAAAAAGCTATTTTTCTAACATTTCAATAAGTAAGAATAACTGATATTTATAAACAGCTTTATGTTTGCACCAATTTACTTTGCAAGACGGTGATTCTTCGTCCCAACTATTAAAAGGTATTTATTGACTGGCGTATTACCGATGCATTATAAAGAACAGAATAGTTACTCTTCTCTGGTAATGAATACGATGAATCATACCCATTAGCTTGCATCGCGTTCTGAAAGGGCTACAATGACACCAATTACAATGATATATCGGCTGGTCGATTGAGTGGTAATTGCCGTCCTATTTGCTTGTCAACTGATACAGTCAGGCAGTTAGTTGCCCGCTGGGGAATATACTGAGGAGAGGTTTCCTCTCTCTCTCTCTCTCTCTCTCTCTCTCTCTCTCTCTCTCTCTCTCTCTCTCTCTCTCTCTCAGGTGTTTTTGCTGTTCTTGGATACAATTTTGTTATCTGAATCTTACAAGTAAATATATAGAAGAGAGGTTTCTCTCTCTTTCTCTCTCTCTCTCTCTCTCTCTCTCTCTCTCCTCTCTCTCTCTCTAGGGGCACTGTTGTTATTCTTGGATACTATTTTGTTTTTTTAATCATTACAAGTAAATATATAGGGGAGAGGTCTCTCTCTCTCTCTCTCTCTCTCTCTCTCTCTCTCTCTCTCTCTCTCTCTCTCTGTTTATACTATTTTGTTTTTTGAATCATTACAAGTAAATATATACAGGAGAGGTTTCTCTCTCTCTCTCTCTCTCTCTCTCTCTCTCTCTCTCTCTCTCTCTCTAGGGGCATTTCTGTTGCTCTTGGATATTATTTGTTATTGTAATCATTATAAATAAATGATCTTTCAGCAATTAACCTATCTGACATATTGGAGGATGGTCATTTTCTTTTTATGATATTTGTGTTGATCTCTGATTTACTGCTCTCTCTCTCTCTCTCTCTCTCTCTCTCTCTCAAAATGTTGTTGTTTTGTTGTTGTTGTTGTTGTTGTAATTGGAGACTATTTTACTTTCATCATTACATATAAATGATCTTTGGTGAAATGAAGGTAAATTATCAAACGATTAACCTGCCTATCTGATAGGTAAGTAAGAGATCATTCTCTTTATACCATATGTGTTTATATTAATTTGTTCCTAAGAGATTATTGCTTGGATTAGCTTACATTCATATTTATACGTCCGCTGACACTTGCTTGTGTAGGTGAACTTAACGCACTTTCTACACAGTGAAAGTTCTCTGACTTGTGGGTGTCGAACTTTTGAATTTGAAAGTACCTGTTCCAATGATAGTTCAAAGGTTAATTCTTGCTTACAAGATCTTCTCAATGGAAAAGTGAACTTTTAAGAATTCCAGTTTTGGGTGATTTTATATACTTCTCTGTGATAATGACATTTCAAACTTTTTTCGAGCTTGCAATCTCCCTTTTACTGAAAAAAAAACTCGATTGCGAGTTTCTCAAATCTGTCTTAATTTTTAATGAAAATATTCTTTTAAGAAAGGAATAATTTTGACTTGCGATTTTGTTTTCACAATTCTTAAATTCATTATATGTTATAGTGTTGTTTTAAGATTCTTAGTATGATTTTATGATCATATTTACTATAAATATTTAGCGTATTTACTGAAGATTTTTTTATATAATTCCATATATTTACTATACACATAAAAATTTAACCAATAACGACAAAATTAATTTCCCCAGATAGAGGCAAAGTAATTTTCCCAAATAAAGTCAAAAGTAATTTCCCCAATAGAGACAAAAGTAATTTCCTGAAATAAAGAAAAAAGTAATTTCCCAAACAAAGAAAAAGTAATTTCCCAAATAAAGAAAAAAGTATTTTCCCCAAAATAAAGACGTAAGTAATTTCCCCAAATAAAGACGAAAGTAATTTCCCAAATAAAGGCAAAGTACTTTCCACAAATAAAGTCTCAGTAACTTCACCAAAATAAGTCCTGTTTCTGATCACTTTACCAAATAACGTCCTACCTTATCCTATCGAATACTTTCGTAATTTTACAAATAAGGTTCTGGTAGCTTTACCAGTAAATTAAAGTGTTTCACTAAATAAAACCCAGGTAACTTTACCAAACAAAGTCCAAAATCCTGACTAGTGTAAGGAATAAAGTTAGAACTAATTTCACCAAATAAAATTCGAGCAACTTTACCAAACAAATCCAGATTCCTGACCTTTTTACCGAATAAAGTCAAAAGTAACTTCACCAATTAAACCCAAGTAACTTTACCAAACAAGTCCAGATTCCTGACCATTGTACCGAATAAAGTTAAAAATAACTTCACCAAACAAAGCCCCAGTAACTTTACAAAATAAAGTTCAGCTCCCTGACCATTTTACCGAATAAAGTTAAAATAACTTCGTCAAACAAAGCCCCAGTAACTTTACAAAATAAAGCTCAGATTACAGACCATTTTACAAATAAGGTTCAATATAACTTCACCAAACAAAGCCCAGTAACTTTACAAAATAAAGCTCAGATTACAGACCATTTTACCGAATAAAGTTAAAATAATTTCATCAAACAAAGCCCCAGTAACTTTACAAAACAAAAGTTCAGATTAGAGACCATTTTACCGAATAAAGTTAAATAAAACTTCACCAAACAAAGCCCCAGTAACTTTAAAAAATAAAGTTCAGATTACAGACCATTTTGCCGAATAAAGTTAAAAATAACTTCCCCAAACAAAGCCCCAGTAACTTTACAAAACAAAGTTCAGATTACAGACCATTTTACCGAATAAAGTTGAATAAAATCCCAGTAACTTTACCAGACGAAGTCCAGATCGCTGACCTGACCATTTTACCGAACAAAGCCCTGAAAAGCGAATGACTGGTCAGACGGTTATGAAATAAATTATGACCATTATCAACGATTTCTTTCACGCTGTTTTACGGCCTGTTCCAAATAACCTGCGTTTTGGAATTAATTCCAGTCCCAACCAGTCACAGTGGGGAATTTTTATCTGCCGTTTTTACCCATCACAGTTCATGCACGTTACGCTAGGTGATTCGGTCATTCAGTCAATAAAATGATTCTGGTTTTGAGATTTTTTTTTTTTTACTTTCCCAGTCGGAGTTTATCACATTTCGACAGTTGTTTTATTCGAACATTAAGCACCAGTTGTTTTACTCAATCAAGAAGCAATGCTTATGTGAAACTTTACAATCGTTTTTCAGCATAGGATGGTGTGACTAAAAGGCATTTGGACACATAGACGCGTTACTATAATATTTTATATTTAATCTGTATCCGTAAATATTGCAGCTTTATTTTTTCTACATTTCTGAGTGAGAGATCATCTACTTTTTACTCCACGCCACAAGAAATGTCTTCATCTTTACAAGCCTTAGATCTTTAAAAAAAATTAAATTCTTCCAGACGGTCTCCATGCCTTCAAAAACCCCGACGTCATTGTTCAGACCCCATTTTTCTAGTTATTTCATTTTTTTTTTTTCATTTTATTTCGTACCCCACCCGCGGTCAACCGCTCTTGTTGAGGCCATTCGTTCTGCCGCATTAACTTCATAACTTATATTTTCGTGATTCTATTTCTTTTTTCTCTCTCTTTTTATTTCAATAGACCAAATGTTGTTGTTCTTCTCCTTCTCGCTGCTTTCCCTTTGGGCGTTGTTGCTCCGACCCGCCTTTGGTCGGCAACGACAAGTACCGTGACCCAATTATCGCATTTAAAGTCCATGTTGCGGTATCTGGCAACTGATCATCATGCGGTAGCCAATTTCCTGTATGCTTGTGTTTTATCTGCTGTGACCAATGGCGCTTTGCGTTTCGTCGGATGCGAACGTGCGCGCCAGAGCTCGTCTCCTGTTTTCTTATATTTTCGCCCACATGGACATTTGCTGTCATTTTACGCCCTCGAGTTCACATAAATTTAAGTAATTTCTTATTTATTTCAGAGTTCTCCTGCACATTAAAAAATATGGAGGTGTCTGATACGTGTCTCCATATATGTGTCTGTCTAAAATGAGGTGAATTCAGAGGGAACTTTTTTATTTATAAAAATACTTTGACACAATAACGTATTAAAGCTTGCAACTCACTTCTGTCACCTGGAGCAACTGCCAATGGGTTATAATAAAACCCTGAAGCCGAAAGACTAAGGCAGTAAAATATAATTTAAAAAAAGAAGAAAAGCAAAAAAAAATATGACATGAGGCGCAACGTCTGTTCTATGTAGAAAAATTCATATAATTTCTATTTAACAACCTCTGATTCGACACACGCATCTCACGCTTATTACTGCTGTTTGTGCCATTTATACTATTTTCCGAAAACATGTTTAAATTGTTCAGATTCTATGAAACGAAAACAAAAAATAATTTTTACATTTCTAAGAAACAAATAAAAATTCTTCAAATGTTTCATTTTCTAAGCAACAAAAAGACATATCTAAATTTTTCAGTTTCTAAAAAACAAATGAAAAAATTGTAAATGTAAATTTTTTAGTTTCTATAACAAGATCTGGTATCGTAGCATTCCATAGTGTTTTATCTTCTATGAAAACTGATTGGGCTGAATGCATATTTGAAGTGGTAATCCTTCCTACACCCGATTGACAAAAGCGACTCAATACAAAACGACAGAAGGAAATGAGGGCTGAGCTATATATATATATATATATATATATATATATATATATATATATATATATATATATATATATATATATATATATATATATATATGTATATATATACATTTAAATATATATATATATACATATATCAATTCACATCTTTTTCACTCGTCAAAGGTGATTTATCGTCAAACGAACAATCGCCAAGAAATTACTGAAGCCTCCACTGAACAAGCCTTACAAAGAAACCAACAGCTCCTTCCAATACCCGACTCCCTCACTCCCTACCCCCACCCTCCCCAAACACCTTCCCCCCCACACACACACACCAAAAGCTCCCACCACCTCTCCAACAATTATGACTGCCACAGTCACCATCACAATAAAATACAACGAGATGGAGTCGTCCCACTCTCTCTCGTCAGGAAGCTTAACGAAGAAGAACGATGACTCGGCGCTATCGGGAGGAGGAGGAGGAGGAGGAGGAGGAGGAGGAGGAGGAGGAGGAGGAGGAGGAGGAGGAGGAGGAGGAGGAGGAGGAGGAGGAGGAGGCGGAAAGGAGAAGGAGAAGGGAGGGAGGGAGGAGGAGGAGGACGACGACGACGACGAGAAAGAGAAAGAAAAAAAGGAGGAGGAGGAGGCGAAGGAGAAGGAGACGGAGAAGGAGGAGGAGGAGAAAGAAGAAAAAGAAGAGGAGGAGGAGGAGGAGGAGGAGGAGGAGGAAGAGGAGGAGGAAGGAGAGAAGAAGAAGTCGAAGAAGAAGAAGAAGAAGAAGAAGAAGGAGAGGAGGAGGAGGAGGAGGAGGAGGAGGAGGAGGAGGAGGAGGAGGAGGAGGAGGAGGAGGTTCGCCTTCTTGCGGCGGAGACGCCTTTCGAGCAATTTGTCATCGGGGCATCGTAGCGAGTCAATTAGGAGAGATACGTCGGCATGTCGTATCGGGAAAGCAATCGGTCGCTCGGCCCGTCCCGGTGACAATACATTTAATTCGAAGGCCTTTTTGATTAATGGAATCCCCCAAGTCATTATGGACTTTTGGGAGGGGGAGGAGGAGGAGGGGAGGGGAGGGGAGGGTTGTGTGGATATTTTGCTTCGTTTGCGCTGGGTAGATTTAAATAGGTTGAGGAGACACGGTGTTCTTATGTGTATGCACACGCACGTATCTATATATGCATGGATACAGCTATATATAAACACATACATACAGACAGCCATCCATCATATACATGTTTGTATGCATGTAGTTATGTATATGTATATACACATTATATAAATTTATATTTTATTTATATATATATATATATATATATATATATATAATATATATATATATATAATTATATATTAGTTATCCTAACTAATATTCTCCTAGCTATCATTACATATATGCATGTATACAGTATATATGTAATAAATAATATATATATACATATACATATTTATATATATTTAAGTCCACGTCCGCAAAAACAATCAAGCCCAAATGTACTATTCCTAGAATCAAGTGCGATATCTTGATTTCGAAGTGACAAGAGATACTTTGC
>NC_089791.1:25698387-25713387 GCF_040412425.1 Macrobrachium rosenbergii | reverse complement strand
ATATATAAAGAATTAAACAAGAAAGAAAAAAACTGTAACCAATAAAGAAGACAAAGGCAATAAAAATAAAAAAAGATAGTCCGCTAAAAATGTAAAATGTTTTAATGATGGAATTTTAATATTATTATATATTATTTGGTGCCTTTGTTTCAGTTGGTTTTAAAATATAAATGGAAATAAGAAACAAATTAATATATACAAATACAAAAAGATTAAAACAAGACGGATAAAGACAATGTAGCTTATAAAATAGAAAGACAATGAGACAAAACGAAAATGGAAAACAGACTGAAAAAAAAATAACTTACTAATAAAAATTATTAATAAAAAAAGAGTAAAAAAATAGATCCCATGGAACCTTCTTCGGTGTTTGAAAAAACTTACTAATAGGAATGATTAATAAAATAAAAAACAAATAAAAAAATAGATCCCAATACCACACACGTGGATAAAAAGAGAGACAGGTGGGTGAAGGGAGATGACTCATAAGGAGTAATTAGATCAATTAGATAGATTAGATAAAATTAAGGAGCAAGATTAATGGGAGCATAAAAAAGCATATATATATATATTTACAGGATCTCGGCGTACGGTTGCTCCTGAAGGATATGGGAGGTCAATAAGAGTGACGGCGCGTAGGATAATTAGGTGATGTCAAAATGAAATGATATTATAACATGAGAGAGATTCCTGTATGTATTATATTTGATAATTAATTAAATTAGCTAGAAAAGCGTATAAGAATTGCAAGAATTTTTAAGGTGAAAAAGATGCCGGTATATCAGTATCAGTTGAGTTTGTAAATGCCTGCATTAAAGAAAAATCATTATAAAAGTTACATTAATTTATGAAATGAACGACATTTAGGCTACTAATTGCCAATTTCATAGTCGAGTAAACAGAATATATTATTATCATTATTATTATTATTATTATTATTATTATTATTATTATTATTATTATTATCATCACCATCTTACATAAGAAGAATGGGTTCAACGAAGGTCATTTAAACAGAATATTATTATTATTATTATTGTTATTATTATTATTATTATTATTATTATACATAAAGAAGAATGGGTACAACGAAGGTTCATTTAAACAGATATAATAAATAGACAGCTAATGCGTTTAGCATATGAAAATACACAAATAACTAAAAAGTAAAATTGGACTAATATAAAAAATTATCAAAACAATTAATAAGTTCACAAGAAAAAAAAACAGGATAAAAACTAGTCACGATACAAAAAAAGTTAAAAAACTAAAAAAAACGAGAGTTTATTGGATGAAAAAAACGTCGAAGACAGAAGCTGTAGTTTTATGGTTTTATCGTTTTTGTTAATCTTGATTTACACCTACATAAAAAGGTAAGATTAAAAGCCATGTGACTATGTAAGGCGAAGAGGTTAATGTTCTCGATAACAAATTAATTAAAAAGATTTCCTGGATTAATGTTCTCGATAAAAAAAAAAGTAAAATTAAAACAATGAAAACGAAGATGTTAAAATACTTATAAATGCTGGATGTAGAAGTAATTAAAAAGATTCGCTGGATAAAGATAGGGAAGAAAAAAAAATGAAAAATGGCCAGCTTCTTCCCAAGTAAAAATAAAAGTAAAATATTTACACGACAATGTAGAACAGATGTTAAAATACTTATAAATAAATGTTCTCGATAACAAAGTAATTAAAAAAAGATTCGCTGGATAAAGATAGAGCGGATTGCATGGGAGGAAAAATATGAAAATTATGACCTTCTTCCCAAGTAAAAGAAAAAAAAAAAATAAAAAGTAAGATATTTACAAAATACAGATTCCTCAGAACTGGACAAACTTAAACGAATACCTGTAATAAATAGGTTATTTGACGATTTCAAAGGAGTGATAATTCCATTTACCAACATTTTTGAACAAGACTTTCGACAAATTTTTTTTCCTAGGTTCTCAGGGAAAACTTTGTGCGAAACTTTCAAATGAGATTTTAAATCAATTTTGTAAATGGCCATTGAGGAAAACTCACAAAGAACAAGTGTGAAATAAAAGAAAATAATAAAAGCAAAGACTCTCGAAATAATCATGGATATTTATTTGGAAAAGTTTTCAGATTATTTGGGAAAAAAATTTCATCAAGGTCAACAAATAATAAAAGCAAAGATTCTCGAAATAGTCATGGATATTTTATTGGGAAAAGTTTTCAGATTTTTTGGAAAAAAAAAAACTTCATCAAATAGTCATTATTTATTGGGAAAAGTTTTTCAGGAAAAAAAAACTTCATCAAAGTCATTCGTAAAAAAAATTATGAAAGCATTCTATCTAAGCCAATATCGCACTTTGAATACACTTTAAAATAACATTATTGTTATCATTCAGAAGATGAACCCAGTTCGTGTGGAGCAAGCCCACCACAGGGGCCACTGACTTGAAATTCAAGCTTCCAAAGAATATGCTGTTTAATAGTAACAAGTAACAGAAGGTAATGGGAAATGCAGAAAGAAGAGATCACTTATTAAGAAGGAAAAAATAAATTAACAAATTAATAAATTAACAAAAATGTAAGTAAATGTTTAAAGTACAAGGAGAATTGTAACAGGGTAGTAATGTATTGCAGCATACTATGCACACATCATTTCATAAACACCTGGCACTTTGGATAACGTCAAATTTATCTTTTGAATGAAGGTAAAATTTCGAATAAATAACCTAAAAATAGACATGGCAGGCTGTCAACCCCCCCTCCCTTCATCCCCCTACCAATCCCCCCTCCCCTCTGAAAACCTCAATGCTCATGAATATTTAATCCTTTTAAGGAAGACCACATCAACCCGGTGGTAAGTCAAGCTGCTCATGACATGAGAAGCAGGAGGAAAATTTAGATACGGCGGTAAGAAGGAAAAAAAATAAAGAAGAACCGAAAGGAAGTATGTCTAGACGACGCCACCCATAGGACCTCTTTGGAAGGACCAAAGGAGCGAGGTCTGATTAGGATGAAGGAGGTGGAGAATCAAGAGAATTATTATTATTATTATTATTATTAGATGTAACTGTTTATTATGATAACCTTTTGTCTCGTGTGCCTAAATTCTTTTTTTATTTATCTTATTATCTTGTTTATCTCTGCATATGTCTCTGAGTTGAAATAAAGATTATTATTATTATTATTATTATTATTATTATTATTGCCCTTGTTAAAGTTTCATAATAATAATAATAATAATTAATAATTTGGGGGTTATATCGTAACGTAACTCTAAATACAATTAAACATTAAACTCAAGAAGACTGAAAAGGTCGCATTTGACCTCTGGAGGGAACACAATTGAAGACAAGAAAAGACAAGGAAGACAAATATAGCCCGACTTTACGTCCGTACATCGTAAGGGGGAAGGTCAGCAGGTAGGGGAGGAGGAGGAGGGGAGGGGAGGGGGAGTGGATGGAGGAGGGGAGGGGAAGGGAGGGAAAGGCGGAGAGGGTAGGGGAGGAGGTGTCGGATGGGAGTGGGTGGGGGATGGGAGGGGAGAGGGGAAAGGCGGAGGGTAGGGGAGGAGGTGTAGGAGGGGAGTGGATGGGGGATGGGAGGGGAAGGAGGGGAGGAGAGGATGGGAAGGAGAGGTGGAAGGGGAAGAGGAAGGGGAGGGGATGGGGAAGGGGATGGGAAGTGAAGGGAGGGGGAGAGAGATGGGAAAGGGAGGGGAGGGGGAAGGGGAGGGGGATGGGGAAGGGGATGGGAAGTGAAGGGAGGGGGAGAGATATGGGAAAGGGAGGGGAGGGATGGGGGAAGGGGATGGGAAGTGAAGGGAGGGGGAAGGGAAGGAAGGGGGGAGGGGGAGGGGAGGGAAGGGCAGGAGGAGGGGGAGGGGGACAGGGAAGGGAGCATGCACAGTAGGTGCCATGAGGTGCGACACAAGGCAGGACTTTTCTCAACACTTCTACCTATAACAAAGTAAACACCGAGGTGTTGTCTTAAGGTTTAACTGATGAGAAGGGGAAAACAGCGCGTTCGTTGTATGTAACCCCCTCCATCCCCCCCCCCACCCCCTAGGGGAGGAGGAAGGAAAAGGGGAAGGGGGAGAGGGTAAAGGGGGGGAATGAGGGAGGCGCCTCCCGCTTAATTACTCTCAGTTGTCTCCGGTTTTGTGGAAAAAATAAGTGGAAACAAAAAAAAAAAAAAGAGAGAAAGAAGTGCTTAGTGAGGGAATATGCCTAAAATGATGGATGGCTTATGGTAAAACGACGCTTTTAAAGAGATAAGGGATTCTGATGTTGTTCTTCTGTTGTTGTTGAGCCTGTTTTACTTTAAATGATTATTCTTTCTTGGTTGCTGCTATTGGAGGTAATATTGTGGCAATCAGCTGAGATTCCTGATGCAATCACTGGTGACACTTTTCAGAACTATTATTATTATTATTATTATTCCTGACGCAATCACTGGTGACAATTTTCGGAATTATTATTATTATTATTATTATTCCTGACGTAATCACTGGTGACAATTTTCGGAATTATTATTATTATTATTATTATTATTATTATTATTATTGTTATTATTATTATTATTATTATTATTATTATTATTATTATTATTATTATATAAATAAACGATGGATGCAGAAAGTAAGTATCATAGCTTATCAAATATACCACAAAGGCAAAGATCGAAAATTTGGAATATGACTTAAAAAAAACTACCAATCTTTAACAGTAAAAGAATAAAGTTTAACCGTGGAAGAAAAATGGAGGAAATACAAGAAATTGCGAGAAACAGAGGGAAAAAAAAATATATAAAAACTTGAAAATTAATTTGCAACAGGCTACAGAGATAACCAACTATCGGTCTACAAACAAGTGTAAAGATAAATGTCATTTAAATTTATCTATGTCATTATAGACATAATAATAATAATAATAATAATAATAATAATAATAATAATAATAATAATAATAATAATAACCTTTATTTCAGTTCAGGGCCATAAATACTGTAGGCTTAGATAAGGTAGATAATATATGGTCCACAAAAAATTTAAATACACCTGAAAGGTTACTACTAATAAACTAGTTACACTAAACATTAATAATAATAATAATAATAATAATAATAATAATAATAATAATAATAATAATCCTTCTCTTGAATAATAATCATCATTTCATCATCATCATCATCATCATTCTAATACAAATAAATAACAAATAAAGTTGCAGTACTAAATAACAAAATAAGTCAAAAAGAAAAAAAAAAAAAACATTGATCGTCAGGAATAAATTAAGATAAAAATAATGCTTTTAAAAAATACCCATAGTAGCATGAGTCTTGACAACGGAGAAACAAATCCACAGTTATGTATGGTAAAAATATATTGTAAAAATAAATCTAAAAAGATTTATTTTTAAATATATTAGTACCCATACATAACTGTGGACTTGTATCTCCAATAATGCTTTTGTTGAACTGTAAAGTGATGAGGTTATTGTTATATAAACCCACTGCAGTAGATAGATTCTCATTTTAGTTGGAAACAGGAGTATGATGTCTAGCAAAACCTCCCCCCCCGTCTCCCCAGCCTTAACCACCACAGCCAGGCCTCTCCACCTTCCCCCTCCCCCCCCCTCGCTCGTGTCACCAAAACCCGCGGGTAATCTAGATTACGGAAGAGCAGCCACCCGCCTTGTCAATATCCTGAGGGAATCCATTTTGGCTCCTCCTGAGGGAGAGAGGAGGCTATTTCCTACCGGGGAATTTATCCTGTGAGAAGGTAACCGACGAGGAAATTGGTCAATTTATTCATTTTCGATTACTTTTTTTTTTTTTTTTAAATTTTTCATCCTTCTTTTGCGTCTTGTTTTATTTTTTGAAGGGGAGGAGGACGTGGGGAGGGATTAAACCCAAGAGTTTGTCAGCGAGGAGATGAAAACAAATTAAGGGCGTTATTTCATTTTTGAGCGAAGGCCGACGGGAGGGCTAATCCAATGACTTCGAGTAATCTAGGCCTCAGGGGTGAAGGTAAAGGGAGGCAGGCAAGGATGAAAAGGGGAGAGGATAAGGAAATAGAAAAAGGGGGACAGGGAAAGGGGAAGACAAATAAATTAAAGAAAGAGGGGGAAAGGGAGGGCAAGGTAACAGAAAGGGAGGAGGGGAAGGAGAAGGATTAAGAAATAAATGAGAGGAGATGTGATTAAGAAATAAATGGGGGAGGGAGAAGTGATTAAGGAATAAAAGGAGGAGAGGATGATTAAGAAATATATATATATATATATATATATATATATATATATATATATATATATATATATATATATATATATATATATATATATATACACATAAACACACACATATATATTCATTCATATATACGTAAGGTCCTCGTAACATACAAGTGAATCCCAGATAATATTTTTGTATTCCCCAATATGCGTCGGGCAATATTTCTCAGATCTGTATACTGCTGTTAAGAGATCCAACGCTCGCCTTTCACCGGATTCTGTGAATATAAAAGGTAATACCCTAAACTGTTTCACGTTATGATGTAAGAATCAATCTGGCTTAAAATACCAGGTCGCCATCGCTGCTATGTCGTTAATGTATGTGTGCCTGTGTATGGAGAGAGAGAGAGAGAGAGAGAGAAAGTAATACAACAAAGAAATACTATACTGTTGTCCACATAAACACACACACACACACACACACAGAGAGAGAGAGAGAGAGAGAGAGAGAGAGAGAGAGAGAGAGAGAGAGAGAGAGAGAGAAAGTAATACAACAAAGAAATACTATACTGTTGTCCACATAAACACACACACAGAGAGAGAGAGAGAGAGAGAGAGAGAGAGAGAGAGAGAGAGAGAGAGAGAGAGAAAATACATAGTAACATTAACTGTTATGCAACACACACACACACACAGAGAGAGAGAGAGAGAGAGAGAGAGAGAGAGAGAGAGAGAGAGAGAGAGAGAGAGAGAGAGAGAAGCACATAATAAGCTTAACATATTTCATCCATTTTCAGCATCTTGTAAACTGGTATGATGACGTCAATAGTCGTTACGTAAACGCCATGTGTTTACTCGAATTTAGATCAGGAGGTTATCTCCATCAAAGGCTAATACGTTCACAAATAAATAATTCTCAACCACAACAAGTTCTCGCTGATCTCGGAGAGACGCCTCTTGTTTGAGTGCTGAGACAGAAAACATTATTCACGCATAGCAACTGCTGTTACTGTTAATACTACTACTACTTTTATTTCTGCTGCTTTTATGACTACCATTACTACCCTAAAAGAAATCAACTTTTATTTTAATCATTTAATTATATTTTAATCTATTTATTATTAATCTATTAATTTATTTTTCCTTTTTTTTAATAAGCGCTCTTTTCTTTCTGAATTTCCTGTTATCTTCTGTAACTTCTTTCAAATGAGCACCATATTCTTTGGAAGTTTGAATTTCAAGTCAGTGTCCCCTTTGGTGGCCTTGTGCCATAAGAATAGAGGTGTATCTTCTGAGTAATAATAATAATAATAATATAATAATAATAATAATAATAATAATCATTATTATTATTATTTGCAATAGTGGTAGCAGTAACGGTAGAACCAACAGTAAGTGGAACGGGCCACGAAGCCATTCGTAAATTAAACAAAATAGAACAAAATCCGAAGATAATCAAATAAAACGAAGCTATTCATAAAATAAGTAAAACAAAACAAAATGCAAAGAAAATTAAACAACATCCAAAGAGGAGAAACAAAATAGACTACAGCCCATCAGACCCATCGCGAACGCTCTCTCCCGTAAAACGCTGGGCCATTTTCCTAAAAGAGTTGATTTTGGCCGGCTTCTCTGTCATTCTTTTTTCTTGTTCAGCCGCTCAACGCCGCCCCCCACCCCCCTCCTTTTTTTATAGGCGCCCTAAACACGCCCATTTCCTCAAGCCGCCTTCTGTCATCGGTGAAACATTTGAATATAAAAGGCCTGTCATATATTCAGACTGGGTGACGGGGCCAAGAGCCTTCGTCTCTCTCTCTCTCTCTCACCGGGCACAGAAAAAAGGGAAAATATTCCGGGGGGGAAAAAAGTCTGTTTTCCTTTCTTTCCCGCTTCTCTTTCTCTTCTTTTTAGCGATGGGTGGAGAAAGGTGATTTCTGCTGTTTCTGTTAATGAGAGGACTAAGGTATAAATAATGTCTTTTGGGCAAGGAGCGTGGGTAAAGTTTTATTTACTTTATCTTCTCTCTCTCTCTCTAAGGTATAAATAATGTCTTTTAAGCATGGAGCATGGGCAATGTTTTATTTACTTTACCTTCTCTCTCTCTCTCTCTCTCTCTCTCTCTCTCTCTCTCTCTCTCTCTAAGGTATAAATAATGCCCTTAAAATATGGAGCATGGGCAATGCTTTATTTACCTACTCTCTCCCTCTCTCTTTCTCAATAAGGTATTAATAATGTCTTTTGAGTATGGAGCATGGGCAATGTTTTATTTACTTTACGTTCATTCTCTCTCTCTCTCTCTCTCTCTCTCTCTCTCTCTCTCTCTCTCTCTCTCTTTTTCTAGGAATGGGCGAAGTCAAGGATTAACGAGAAGATAAGGTTATAAATAATGCTATTACCATTTACAGCGAATGCATGAAGGAATCTCAACGAGTCATTCGCAATTAAAATATTTTTGCACTGGCATGAAACATTTTCCCTTTCACTCTCTTATTAACTTTCCAGATACATTAACTTCAAGTAAAATGGCTTTATCTTTATTTAAACGTTCACAACGCATTTTTCACATTACTATAAAATAAACCAATTCGGTATCATTTCTACGCAAAAATGTTGAACACCCAAATTCCCTAACCAAAACTATCATCATTCGCTATTTGTATATTTGTAATACAGTTACGAAACAATTTCAGATACAATATTAAAAATACTGGTAAAGCATATAAACCAGGATATATGACTGGATCCATTTGTACAGAGAGAGAGAGAGAGAGAGAGAGAGAGAGAGAGAGAGAGAGAGAGAGAGAGAATAACAAATAGCAGTGCAAGTGTACATCTGGGTTAATCTAACACGATATACTTTAAATGACAAGATCAGTTTTCTTCTGTAGAATTTTCGATTAATTTTCAATTTCTTTAATATTTAATTTTTTTAATCACGACTATATTTCATAAACATCTTATGACTTATTTACCACGAAAACAATCTAATTAATTATACAAATCACATGGAAAGGTATACCTTCCTGATCAGGCCCTCCTAAAAAAAAAATCATTTCTGAAAATCTGTGGAAGATCCAGCGACTCGCCAGCTACATCGAATCGGAGCCCAATTAGTTGCTGAACAACCGTAATGCGTGTAATTGGCCACTGGAATCGAGATCAGTGTCCCGTGAACTTAATTAATTTGTGAAATTCGCAGGTGGGACGGCTCGTTATAGCCGCCAGCTACGATGTGTTGGTATTATAAAAAAAAAAAATTACCGTAAAAATATGAATACATGTATGGTTGTCCGTGTATGCCCCGTTGGAAATTGTATATATTTTCGAAATTGGACATTCTAGCAATTGGACATTTTCGAAGTTGGACATTCTGGAAATTGGTTGGACATTTTCGAAATTAGATATTCTAGAAATTGGACATTTTCGAAGTTGGGCATTCTAGAAATTGGACATTTTCGGAATTGGACATTTTCGAAGTTGGGCATTCTAGAAATTGGGCATTTTCGGAATTGGATAGTCTAGATATTGGACATTTTCGAAGTTGGACATGCTAGAAATTGGACATTTTCGAAGTTGGACATTCTAGAAATTGGAAATTTTCGAAATTGGATATTCTAGATATTGGACATTTTCCAAGTTGGACATTCTAGAAATTGGACATTTTCGAAGTCGGACATTCTACAAATTGGACATTTTCGAAGTTGGACATTCTAGAAATTGGACATTTTCGGAATTGAACATTCTAGAAATTGGACATTTTCGAAATTGGATATTCTAGAAATTGGACATTCTAGAAATTGGAAATCTTCGAAACTGGATATTCTCTAAATTAGACATTTTCGAAAATGGATATTCTAGAAATCTGAATTTTCGAAATTGGACATTCTAGAAAATGGACATTTTCGAAGTTGGACATTCTAGAAATTGGACGTTTTCGGAACTGGACATTCTCGAAACTGGGCATCTCGAAGTTGCGCATTCTCGAAATTGGCCATTCTCAAAGTTGTACATTCTCGAAACTGGACATTCTCGAAATTGGACATTTTCGAAACTGGACATTCTCGAAATTGTGCATTATCAAAACTGGACATTCTCGAAATTGTACATTTTCGAAACTGGACATTCTCGAAATTGTACATTTTCGAAACTGGACATTCTCAAAATTGTACATTCTCGAAATTGGACATTTTCATTTTCGAAACTGGACATTCTCGAAATTGTGCATTCTCAAAACTGGACATTCTCGAAACTGGGCCATTCTCGAAATTATACATTTTCGAAACTGGAAATTCTCGAAACTGTACATTCTCGAAACTGGACGGTTTCGAAATTGTGCATTCTCGAAACTGTACATTCACGTGATAAAGAAATGAAGCTGAGGTAGGTTTTATACATTGGAAGTTTTTAATCAACAAATATTCTGTGTGATTTTGTTACCTTAAACTTTGTATGATTAGTTAGTCCTTTAATAATCCGGGTTAAAAGTAAAATAAAAACAGTGCATTTTGTTTGGCTAATATTGTCTCAGTTACCATAATATTCAAGTGGTAACAGAATTCGCTCTTTTGTTTGGATTCAACAATACATTTTGTAATTTTTCACGATTAATCTTTTCTTTATTTTTATGGAATCTAACAATGCTCTTTACAGCAAGTAAACTGACAAACGCGAAACAAACTTCAAAGTCAGAATAAATCAAAGGAAAACATGTAAATAACTAGATAAAGCCCAATTAGGGAAAAAGACAAGACACTTAAATGCGGGAGGGGAGAAAGAAGACAATAAAAGCGAGAATACGACCGCTGATAATTCCGTAAGCTTAAACCTTTATCTACGAAAGGTAACATTTTCCCTTCTCACCCTCACGAGAGCAACCTTACATCCTAATTACGGGCAACACAATCTCCAGCTCAACTACTCCCTCACTCAATCCTCAGTGAAGGTAGCAGGCCCTGGGGTAGGCCTATGGAAAGGGCTTTTACCTACAGCTTCTTGGCCAGCTCCCCTTACCCGGGATAAGTCGTCTGGAGGTGTCCCTTACTCTGAGGCCCTCCAAGTCAACGAGGTCCCCCTCAGGATTCCCCCCAACTCCTACCCTCCCTCCCCTTCCTCCCCGTCTCTGGCTCCCCCCTCAGGATTCCCCCCTCACCTCCTACGCTTCCCTCCCCACTTCCAGCTTTCCCTCGCCCACCTCCCGTTAAAACTCGAGCAACGCAACTAAAAGATTAAAATAATATCGGGCCTACCTTGGGTCCCTTCATCGCTACCCTGTCACTCCCTGCTCTCTCTCTCTCTCTCTCTCTCTTCCCCACCTCCTCCTCCTCCTTTTCTGCTGGAAACTTCCTTCTCCCCGAGAAATGGTTCCGGGAGGAGGAAGACTGCCTTCGGGATATTTGGCAGAAGGTCCTCCAAGGGCTTCTTCCGCGTGGATTCTTACCTGAATCTCACCCTTATGGAACGATGGCGTTTTGGACGCTGTAATCCCTTTGGGAATGAGACAAACGGATCCGCCCCCTCATCACCACTGCTACCTTCCCTTCCTCCCCCTCCCTACTCCCTCCCCCTACTCCTCTCTGCTCTACCTCCCCTCCATTTCCCCTCTCTGGAATAACCAAGAAAAGGTCTTCGCCTTTTTCTTAAATGGAGCTCATCTTTGATAATCGTGAATAAATGATAATGCCAGTGACATCCCGCTTATATATCTACTTTAAAGGACTTTTATGGGGAAATTTAGCTCTATTCCAGGGGGACGGGAGGTCACAAAAAGGGAGGGATTCTTTTCACGGGCGATTTTTTCATTAGCGACAAAAAAGAAAAAAAATTTTTTTTTTCTTGGAGCGGAAGGTTAGATGGGAACCGAGTCCTCTTGTGAGGATGTCATACTTCTCATAGTAAAACATATTTCTAAGAATATATATGTTGACACACTGCCTGTCCTGCAGGTAATTCTTTTTAAACGATGGCCCTATAAAACAATTTTCTTTTTTTATTGTTCAATTAAGCTTCTTTCTATGCTAAGACCATCTTCCATTTTAAGGAGTCCAATTTGTTAGCTTCCAATAACATTCTTTCCCAGTCGTTGAAGCTATTGAATTCTTTCACCGGCTTCTGCAATTTTCCGTCATCATTCCAAAGCAGTAAATGCCCTTCCAAAACAATAAATTTCAATTGTTATCCAAAAATATATTATGTTTTTCGCAAGCATTTTTTACCAAGCTTCACCAATCAAGTCTTCATTAACTATAATAATGCGGATATTTCTTTATACGGCCGAATGGCTGCAAAATCACGTAAGGTCTTTATATATATATATATATATATATATATATATATATATATATATATATATATATATATATATATATATATATATATATGTCAAAGGTCGTTAAAAATTAAGTTTGATTTTACAAACTTCAAAAGCATAAATTTAGCACACTGTTAAAAACACTTTTTTTGTGTGTAACGCCAAATTTCCATCCGAACTGTAGCAAGTTAAAAATTCAGTCATGGTAAATCATTAAGGATTTAAATCTACTGAAAATTAAATCTGAATTAAAATCCAACAAAACTTACTCTAAAATAAAGATTTCTCTTAAGGATGATCCGCTTTCTAATCTCCTTTCACCCTACTGACGGGTAAGGATTGCCTCATCATGGCCTCTTCGTTTGAACTAACACAAAGGTATATTTTTTGTCTCAGCATTAATCACTAGATTATCTCTCTCCCTCCCCTCTCTCTCTCTCTCATCCCCGACCCAGCAACCCACAACAGTTGACTGATGACGAGGTAATTATGCCACTGCTTGGGTTAACAGAGGTACATCGCGTTTTCAGGAACGTGGCTCTAATTAGCTTTCTTTTTCGTGTAGTACCGAACGTGGGACTCTCTGGAGAGAGAGAGAGAGAGAGAGAGAGAGAGAGAGAGAGAGAGAGAGAGAGAGAGAGAGAGAGAGAGGTTATAAACACTTAGAAAGAGAGGGCGAAGTGGCAAGAAGGAATAATTTTTTTAGAGTAAGAGAGAGTGGGTTTGGAATTGGGAAAATTGAAAGCCATATATAAAAAGAAGAGAGAGAGAGAGAGAGAGAGAGAGAGAGAGAGAGAGAGAGAGAGAGAGAGAATGGGGAATCGAGAAACTGAAAACAGGACAGTGCATCAGAGAGAGAGAGAGAGAGAGAGAGAGAGAGAGAGAGAATGGGGAATCGAGGAACTGAAAACAGGACAGTCTACCAGAGAGAGAGAGAGAGAGAGAGAGAGAGAGAGAGAGAGAGAGAGAGAGAGAGAGAGAGAGAGCGAAGGAAGGAATTCAATTGGCACACTAAAATCGTTTGCGCTGCGAAGCGCCTGATATTGCAGTTGAATGGTCAACAGTCCATACACATTTCAACATTCCTGGCGAGCCTCGAATGCCTGCACACATTCTGCAACATTCCGTTATTGTGGGGGTTAAGTCCCACTTGATTTTGGAAAGAGAGAGTCAAACCCATTAAATGGCCGCTTTTGTGTGTGTGTGTGTGTGTGTGTGACCTTAGGGAGGTGAAATGATAAATCCCGTACTTACTCGCTGAGAGAGAGAGAGAGAGAGAGAGAGAGAGAGAGAGAGAGAGAGAGAGAGAGAGAGAGGAACTGATTTTTTTAAAGAGTGAGATGGTGGGTAATGAACTGAAAAATTGAAAGCTACATGTCTGAGAGAGAGAGAGAGAGAGAGAGAGAGAGAGAGAGAGAGAGAGAGAGAGAGAGAGAGAGAGAGAGAGCTGTTTAAGGAAATGTTTCCTTTAATACAGCTATCAGCTCTTATTACGAGAGAGAGAGAGAGAGAGAGAGGGCTGTTTATGGAAATGTTTCCTCTAATACAGCTATCAGCTCTTATTACGAGAGAGAGAGAGAGAGAGAGCAATGGTTATGGTTTGTTAAGAAAATGTTCTCTTTAATACAGCTATTAGCTGTTATTTTGAGACGTATGTTTAATAATAACAGTAACGACCACAAGAATAACATAAATAACACCAATAACAGACAATTACAAAACATTTAAGCCAAAAAAATGAGCAAATACAACTATAACGATAACAGTAATAAATAACAAGTTCACTGTATTCATTTGGACTTCCAGACTTTATCTAATTGACAAATTTCCAGAATAAATACTTTTTAAGTCTTTCTTATAATGGTCTATCTATAATTCTGAGCAATGTCAAAAGCTTAAAGAACTATTGGAGTGCTGAGTCTGGTATTGTGTTAAGTGTTATGATTAAAAAAAAATAACATTGAACTGATCAACCACATAAGCTTATTTGTAGTTATGAAAAATGTTAAATTCAAACACCAAACATCCTTGCTACTGCTAATATTTTCAATAATTTCTTTTATTATTATTTCGTTATTTTCAATGTTAAGGCACGGTTCCTCAGGATTGAATATTAATTAGTGAAAATTAATTAGGGAATGCCCTGGGGAGTAAAATAAAATAAATAAATAAAACAAATATACAAATAGTCAAATTTAAAGAAAAAATAAACAGCAACGAAGACACTAAACGCCACTTCTTTTACTGATAAATAACATGATAAAAAAAATTAATATACCGGAATATACCGTAAACGAATGTGGAAATATCAAGAATTCTTGACACCTACGTAAATGCCTACGACGACGGTGATGTGTGGGAACAGGAAACACATCGAGGTGAATCACTGCATGAAGGAGGACATGATGAAATGAATGGAAATGCACGTCACTGTTCGGAGTGACACAGCGAGCAGGCTTCTGACGTTTGGTGAAGGAACCATCAC
>NC_089791.1:25675887-25693387 GCF_040412425.1 Macrobrachium rosenbergii | reverse complement strand
GGCCATACTAGTAGAATAACATCTTATACTTACATATTTTATGTTTTTAAATCCATATTATAAAAAATGAAAGAATAAGAAGAACTACTAAAGTCGTAGAACTATCAAAGAAGGCCCAGGAGAGAAGACTGAGGTGGTATGGCCATGTGATGAGAAAGGAAGGGACATACGTAGAGAGGAGAGTGACGCAGATGGAGGTGCCTGGTGGGAGAGAGAGCAAGAGAGGAAGACCAAAGCGAAGTGGATGGATGTAGTTAGAGAAGATCTGAGAGACAAACAATTGTCAGAGGAAGATGTGCTTGACCGAGCCAGGCGGAGGAGGAGGAAAGCTATCAGAAACATCGACCCCCACTGGGAAGTGGGAGAAAAGATGCGGAGAAAGACTGTCTCTCTGAAATTCCATACCATCATTATCACAGATCTGGTACACCACATAAAGGTTTCCATATTATACAACTTCCAGCATGTCATTTCTGTAAATTACCAGTTCTATACTTCTAGCACCACAAATAAATTTCATGATTTTGTATAAATTCTGGTCGAGTCGGAATTTGGTCAGTATTATCTCATAGCAACAGACAACCTAACCTAACCCTATATTATGTAATGGCTTGCTCATATCTTGTATTTTTCCTTAACCTTATCACTCCACTGCAAAGTATTTATATTCTTTGCATTACCATAGCATACATAATAAATACATACAAGCATATTTATATTTCCATTTATATATATGTATATACATGTATATATGTATATATATATATATATATATATATATATATATATATATATATATATAATGATTCTTATATAATTGAATACATAAAAGCATATTTATATATTTCCATTTATATATATATATATATATATATATATATATATATATACATATATATATATATATATATATATATATACATATACACATATATCTGAAGCACAAATGCAATGCCAACATTTTCTAGTAATACAAGAGTATCCTTACGAGGGAGTGCTTGCCGTATGGATGCATCTGTAAACGCACAGAAAGCACGCATATTCCCAGATAAGAACAATGAACAACGCCATGAATGTGCACAAATAAACGGTAAACAGGTACCTTCGCCTAGTTTCTGGTGAATCAAATATCTTAAATTACATAAACGCTACAAAAGGGGTCAGTATCCTTGCTCAAATAACAATAACATTGCACATTTCATGATGAATTTCAGTCTCTCTCTCTCTCTCTCTCTCTCTCTCTCTCTCTCTCTCTCTCTCTCTATGTTTACCCTTAAATGCATTGCTACCCTTTTCCTTCATTCCTTTCATATCTGAAGCTTTTGAAGTAAGAGGGGAGACAACAAAATTCTGCTTTTGATAGGAAACCGTTTCAATGTATTTGGATGACAACAAATTATATATATATATATATATATATATATTTCAATATATTTGGATATACTGTATATATATATATATGCATACATATATGTATATATATGTGTGTGCATATATGTGAATAGAATATATATATACACATATATATATATATATATATATATATATATATATATATATATATATATATATATATATATATATATATATATATATATAATGTGTGTGTGTGTGTGTGTGCATGTTTGCAATACACGGAAGCCCTTAATCAGAAGCACATGCATGTGCTTGCAATATGGCCAAAGACGGCTGCAGATTCAACCGTGCACAGCAAAGCGGAACTAATTAACGAACTTCTCACGGATTATCATCTAAAAAAAAAATAATAAAATAAAAACCACAAAACTTTCGAGACATTTGGCGAATTGAATTACCCTGCGACGAACATAAAAAATAAACACACACACAAAAAATAATAAATAATAACCATTTGCCAAGGAGAATCAAGTTGGATTTAGCCAACATGGATTGAAAACTCCCCTGAAGCTCTCAGGGTCGAACCACAAAAACCGGTTTGTCCTCGGTCGCAACGTATCTGAATTTCAGTACGCTGTATTTACCCTCTTCAAGGTTTGTTAGGGATTAAAACAAGAGGAGGGGAGGGGAGGGGATCTTAGAGAGGGAGGGGATGGGCACAGAATGGAAAAGGTGGATGACGAGGAGGGGAGGGGAGGGAGATTAGAGAGGGAGGGGATGGCTAGAACGGGAAAGGGAGATGAGGAGAGGGTGGGAGGAGCTTAGAGAGGGGATGGGCGTAGAATGGAAAAGGGGAGGACGAGGAGGGGAGGGGAGAGGAGATAAGAAGGAGGAGGATAGGCGTAGAATGGAAAAGGGAATGACAGGGGAGGGAGGGGGAGGGAGCTTAGAGAGGGAGGGGGGATGGTAGTCAATGGTAAAGGGGAATGATGAGGAGGGGATGGGAGGGAAGATTACGCAGGGAAGGGGAGAAGAAGGGGATTTTGCAGAGGGAAGGGGTTGAAGAGATTACGGAGGGAAGGGAGGGTACAAGAGCGGGAAGGGGAATGAAGAGAAGGAGGAGGGGGAGCAGAATGGAAAGGGACAGAAGAGCAGAATGAGAAGGAGAGATGAAGAGGAGGGTATGGGAGATTACGGAGGGAAAGGGGAGGGGGTAGAACAGGAAAGGGGGAATGGAGAGGGGGAGGGTAGTAGAGTAGGAAGGGAAATTAATAGGAGGAGGAAGGGGAAATGAAGAGAAGGGGGGTGAATTGGGAAGGTGGATGTGTGATGGGGAGGTGAGGGGTAGGGGAGACAAGGGGGGGAGGGCCGCTAGCAGGCCAATGGGTTCCAGATGTTGATAGAGGTTTGCTAATGAAGGGTTTTGAACGCGCTTGGCTTATCCACATGGTGTCCGATTCCCATTCCGGCCGGCCGATGTTTTGAGCCGGGAGATCGAGTTTTAATTGGCAGTAATGACTCTGTGAACCCTCGACTCCGCAGGCCAGCTATTTATTCCGAGTCACTTCTGTTTTCGTCGCTGAGAAGCAACAAAACCCTCCCCTTCTCCTCCCCGCTTATTGGTTCTCTGCTTTCCGTGTTGCAAATTCGTGAGATGTATGCTAATACTGCACCAGCCCCGGTTTTTTTGCCATGCCCATAGGTTAGGTTAAGGTTAGGTTGGGTTAGGTTAGGTTAGGTTGGTGCTTTAACATTAATTGGGGCGTGGGAAACACAATGAGATTATTTTCAAAAAAATTATATTAGTTTTTAAGATATGGCGTCCCGCTTTTTTCTGGGAAAGGTCTCGGTACTCAGTTACATCTCGGGAAAATGCTTCCGTGTTACGTTACCTTGGTAGTGACGATAAGAGACCAGAACAAGAAAATCCTGATTACCATTATTAGCATCGTTGTTATTGTTATCATCTGCGTAATGGAAAGTGTAATGAATAACATACAACCAACAGACAGCATATACATTCAATCTCTCCCGTACTGAAATATCTCTCGAAGGTTAGTACTGGTGTTGAGGAGCAAGACCTCTTCCACCTTCTGAAGTGAGTAATTCAATTGAGTTTTTGACATTCTTGCAACTCCTTATTTAGAGTCCAAAATTCACCCTCTGGTTTCCTGTTCATTTGGCATTTGTGTACCCATACCCTTTTCTTACTAATGCATCTTTTCCCTTCATCGTCATCTAAAAAACAGTAGTTCTTAACCTTTTTATTACCACGCCCCCTCTAAGAGTTGGTCCTTCCCTCCACGCGCCCCCTTGCATCGATGAGTAAAATTCCCTCCCAGATTTACAGGAAAATGCAAAAAAGAAAAAAAAAGAGAAAGAAAAGTGGTGTTTTTATTCTTTTGGGAATGAATTAGTGAGATACTTGACACTGCTTCTTAGCGACTCTTGGTAGCCTAAGAGAATAACGAATATAATAAGAGGATTTTTAATTTTTCCCCTAGGGCTCCCCCCACCCTCCCGGAAACTGCTGACGTCCCCGTATACGCATCGCGTGAACACTGGCATTTTGCTGGTACGTAAGCGAATCCTAACTGTACGAAGACGAACTGCACGGTGTGAATCGGCCCTAACAGGTTTTTGTCGTTTTCCGAGCTGCGTAACGCACGGAGAGCGACCATTGGTGACACATTCCTTCATGCCATTCCGTACACGACGTATCTCTTAACTAGTTCGTCGCTTTCCAAGCTGCGTAACGCACGGAGAGCGACCATTGGTGATGCGTTCCTTCATGCCATTCCGTAAACGACTTCCCTCCCAATTGGTTCGTCGCTTTCCGAGGTGCGTAACGGACAGAGAGCGGCCATTGGTGATGCGTTCCAGCGTCCTTTTCCGAGCTGCGTAACGAACAGAGCGAAACTGGTGTCGCGTTTCTTCATGTCATCCCCTAAACGACTTCCCTCTCAGTTAGGTCGTCGCTTTCCGAGCTGCGTAACGCTCAGAGAGCGACTATTGGTGATGTGTTCCAGCTTCCTCTTAATTGGATCGTCCCTTTCCGAGCTGCGTAACGCACAGAGAGCGACTATTGCGACTATTGGTGATGGGTTCCATATTGATAACAGTTTAAAGTTCTCAACGTTGCTGATCAACTCTCCTTTTTATCGGTGATCAAGACAGACTGACAAGCAAAAGGTGTGGCCTTCATTCTTGTTCCTGATGATGATTTTTCATTTATGCATGAAAGAGGCCTTGCAGAAAATCATTACCATGGAATTATACGCGTGTCTTGATAGAGTGCACTTGAATAGGAAAACATAAAGAGATATGCAAGTGTGTTCTTTGTCAGCATTAGATTATGAGTTTAGGTAATCTTAAGAGGTAACAGAATCTAAACCGTTCCACTACATACGCAAAAATTAAATTGACCAATCTATACACACACACACACACACACACACACACATATATATATATATATGAATATATATAATATTTATATATATATATATATATATATATATATATATATATATATATATATATGAATGAACTAATTTTTGCGTATTTAGTGGAACAGTTTAGATTCTATCATTACTTGTTAAAATTTACCTACACTTTGATGCAGACAGGGAACACGTGTTTTCATTGTCTTATACCTTATGTACATACACACACACACACACACATATATATATATATATATATGTATACATACACATGCATGTGTGTATGTGAAAAATGTGTATCAGGGAAAATGTAGCACTGGGTATAAATCCTGACAGGTTTCGTCTTTGTATTTAAGACATCTTCTAGAGATATAAACACGAGCAAAAAAATAAAATACATATATATATATATATACATATATATGTATATAAATATATATACATATCATATATATATATATATATATATATATATATATATATATATATATATATATATATATATATATATATATATATATATGTGTGTGTGTGTGTGTGTGAGAGAGTCTGTGCGTGTGTTTTATACAGACAGACAGCAAAAACACACGCAATCATTCACCTGACATTTGGCGGCGGGAAAGAAAAAAAAAAAGTAGTCGCTCATCTCTCCCTCTCGATGTCGAAACAAGATCAATAACTATCATGGATCATGGAAGAACAACGGATGTTTTACTAGCTGAAGAACAACACTCCCAACCCCTCAGGAGATAGATCACCGCCTAAGAGGACGGCAGAAGGGGGAAAGGGGAGGGGGGAGGGGGAGGGGGAGGGAGGAAGGCTTATATATACCTCCTCCCTTCTTGTTCAACCTTCGCCCTTTGAGAGCGAGACAGAGACAAGATTTTTCAAAAGGAAAAAAAGCTTAGTCTCAGCATCCGCGGAAAATGAAAAAAAAAAAAATAAATAAATAAATAAAAAAAAAAAATGGAGAGGAAACGTGGCTGCCGCTATGCGGTACATCAAAGTTCTTGTGGCTCCTCCTACAACCCATATAACCCTTCCCTTATCCTCCTCCTCCTCCTCTTCCTCCTTTTCCTCCTTATGTTCCCCTTCCCCACCCTCCTCCTCCTCCTCCTCCTCATATTCCCCTTCCCCATCCTCCTCCTTCTCTCCCATTCCTGTCCTTAAACAGGAGAGTTGGCCGTCATGCAATGACTAACCCAGCTGGCATCGGTCATCCATTACGGGCGTCTTCTGTTGGGCGATGCTTGTTCGTGGCTGCAACTTTGTAAACAAACAATCGATCTCGTTAGCAGCCAGGCGGCTCTCGGTGTCTGGTTATCTAGTGGCTGAGTGTGGCTTCTTTTTCGCCCCCACTCTTATTGTTAGGAAGTATGATGAAAATAGTTTACGCCTGATGGTAAAAATTAGTTTAATATAAGGGAGGGTCGAGTCAGCAAGTCCCGGCCGCAGGGAAGTGAAGTGCCGTCACGAAACTGTGAACAAGGGACCTTCATTCTCTGTACTTATAAACACACATACATACACAGACATATATATATATATATATATATATATATATATATATATATATATATATATATATATATATATATATATATATATATATATATATATGCATATAAAAATATATATATATATAATATATATATATATATATATATATATATATATATATATATATATATATATAGAGAGAGAGAGAGAGAGAGAGAGAGAGAGAGAGAGAGATGATTTATATATATACACATATAATATATATATATATATATATATATATATACATACTGTATATACATATAAATATAAATATAATATATATATATACACATAAATATATATATATACATATACTGTATATACATATAAATATAAATATAATATATATATATATATACAAAATATATATATATATATATATATATATATATATATATATATATATATATATATATATATATATATATATATATATATATATAGACAGATGACAGATGTTCGTTTGAATGTATTTACGCAAAATATAAGAATGTGTAAAAAGTCATCTATCAGGAATAATCATTTGGTAAAAAAAAGTTCAGCTGCTGACTGCCGAACGTAAAAAAAAAAAAATTACTGCAAAAGATAAGGAAAATCTACCCTTATTATCTCCTCTGACTGGGGAGAGAGAGAGAGAGAGAGAGAGAGAGAGAGAGAGAGAGAGAAGAGAGAGAGAATCCCATCAAGGAAGCACGATTACCATCAAATGCCGAGATCATAATTCACAACAGGTCATCATCATCATCATCAACATCAACATCACCACACACACACATTGCTGACGTCATAGCTGTCATCATCACCAGAGACACACTATTCCCCCCCAAACCCCAACCTCTGCCTCATCAACGTCATCATTTCCTTCAGCAAAATCGCCCCAAAGACGCAAAATGATCTTGAGCCGAAGGGTACAAACACCGACATTCTCTAACGACCTAGTTATTTTTTTTTTTTATTCTCCACTCAATTTTAAGTTTTTTTTTTTACTGATGTCAATAGGTTGGTCGTTTATTTGTCATATTTCACGTATTATTGATTCCTATGTTTTTTTTTTTTTCTTTTGCTAAATCATACGTTTAAGCCTTCTTAATGTCTACTATTCGTATCGTTGCTAGTGGGTTTTCCCGGGGTTATTACTTTTTTTATTTAACAAGCAAAATGAGAGAGAGAGAGAGAGAGAGAGAGAGAGAAGAAGTATGTTGAACAGGATTACCTCTCTGAGACCTTACTATTTTGATAATGAAAAAATGGTCTCCATTTCGACTCATGTCTCTCTCTCTCTCTCTCTCTCTCTCTCTCTCTCTCTCTCTCTCATTTTTTTCTTTGTTAAATTATAAAACCAATAAGACTCACACCAGTCATTTAACAACCAGGTACATCAATGCACTGCCTAGGTTGACAGAGGTACTCTGAGTACCAAGAACGCGTGCCTGTTTCTTTCCATTCTCGTACGCGGATTGATCCCGGGTCTCTTCGCCATTGAGCCGAGAGAAAGATAACTTGATAAATGAGAGAGAGAGAGAGAGAGAGAGAGAGATTCCTTTGTTAGCTGAATATAAAGGGCCAGTCTGTGTTTACAATACGGATCATAAGCTGTGAAAACATTGAAATATTCCTGTGACATTTGAAAAAATAATTCAGTTTTAAATTGTTGATAGAGACTTCAACAATACCAGCTTTTTTCCAAACAGGAATAAAAACAACCAATAGGCATGAAGAAAGAAAAAATACATAGTTTTTTAATACAGTATTGACAGAAGGCCTATAAATAATGTATTAGATTTTAAAAAAATTTTTACAATAGCCAGTTGATGAACTGACTCGTGTGTGTAGACCAATGGACAGTTTCTAAAGATTCACAATAGGTATCAAATTACGAAGTTCCATTAATTCTGCTTTCATTTTGAAAGGGAAAGGAAAGGAACTGAAGGTTATTTCTGAAAAGATTAAACGAGGAAATTGCCATTCCGAAATCAAGTGCAAAACGAGGAGATTTATAAGTGAATTTAAACCTTCCGCTCTAGTTTTCTGAAAGGAAAACTATTGTGCCGGCTTTGTCTGTCCGTCCGCACTTTTTTCTGTCCGCACTTCTTCTGTTCGCCCTCAGATCTTAAAAACCGCTGAGGCTAGAGGGCTGCAAATTGGTATGTTGATCATCCACCCTCCAGTCATCAAACTACCCAAGTTGCAGCCCTCTATCCTCAGTAGTTTGCATTTTATTCAAGTTTAAAGTTAGCCATAATCGTGCGTCTGGCAACGATATAGGCCAGGCCACCACCGGGCCGTGGTTAAAGTTTCATGGGACGCGGTTCATGCAGCATTATACCAAGACCACGGAAAGATACATCTATTTTCGGTGGACATGATTATACGATGTACAGAAAACTCGATTGCGCCGAAGAAACTTCAGCGCATTTTTACTTGTTCAAACTTCATTCCAAGTGAGGATATTGTTCTGGAGGAGATATCTTCTAAATTCTCGCAGCGTCGACATCAACTTATAAACTTAATATCTCTCTTGACAGCAGGGTGGTCAAAGTCACTCACTGTCTATCTTTGTTTCTTTAACCAAAGGCCAATGTCCGAGTCCTGGACGAAGCAGATGCACATAATTATAACTCTTATTCGTAACTCATCATAAGGTATATCTTTAATGAATTCAATATGAAACGATATTTGTGGCTTAAATATATATATATATATATATATATATATATATATATATATATTTGTGGCTTAAATATATATATATCTATAATATATATATATGTATATATATATATATATATATATATGTATATAAATACATACATACATACATATATATGTATATATACAGAGAGAGAGAGAGAGAGAGAGAGAGAGAGAGAATTACTTATTTAATTTGTTTGTTTATGTATCGATTCAGAACCCCACAACAACATCTCTACCCCTCATCCATATGTGTTACCCTTTGCCCTAAACCTTACCCTTACCCTTAACCTTGCCCTAAACCCCTGGAACAAGCACAAACCCAGATCCACCAATGAGATCCGCAACCCCAAAGCGAAACTGCGCGCGCGCGCTCACGTGACTCAAAGGGCCCCAATAGGAGCAACAAGCAAGCAAGCAAGCAAGCAGCCCTTTGCAGCAGCGAAAGGAACAATAAAGGCTGGCCATGGAAGTCGACGAATTGCAGCACCCCGAGGATAAATACAGGCGAATTGCTACCACAATTACATTTTACAGGTGACAGGCCGCGGGAGGTGCTGGGGTAGGGGTGGGGATTTAGGGAAGGGGGCTAGCCACCTCGCGTCCCGCTGTTAGTGAAAGGAGAGAGGCCATATAGATAGATATACGGTGACATTGTAGCTATGGTGGTCGTTTGTTTATTTGCTTATTTAATTGTTCGTTGTCAATTTCTTACGCCCTCATTATTTGTTGTTGTTTGAAGGTGCAATGAAGTGGTGCAATGAAGTTTATTAAGTTGTTGATTTGATGATGTAATGAAGTTTCTTTAGTTACTGAAGTTTTTTTTTGTTTGTTTAAGGGATTACGCTGAGAAGTTCGTTTTAGGGATTTGACTGAAAGGTTCGTTTTAGGGACTAAGCTGAAGTTTTTTACTTAGTTCGTTTTTACTAATGAAGTTTCTTTGTTCGTTTAGATTTGATTACGCTGACATTTTAATTACTGTTTTTCCGTTTTTAAGGGATTAAGTTGACTGTTTCTGAGATTCGTTTTAAGGATTAAGCCGAGAAGTTCGTTTTAGGGATTAAGCTGAGAACTTCGTTTTAGGGTTTGAGCTGAGAACTTCATTTTAGGGATTAAGCTGAGAAGTTCGTTTTCTGGTTTAAGCTGAGAACTTCGTTTTCGGGATTAAGCTGACAAGTTCGTTGTCTGTGAAGCTGGTTTTAGGGATTAAGCTGAGAAGTTCGTTTTCGGGATTAAGCTGACAAATTCGTTGTCTGTGAAGCTGGTTTTAGAGATTAAGCCGAGAAGTTCGTTATAGGGATTAAGCTGAGAGCTTCGTTTTAAGGATTAAGCTGAGAACGTAGTTTTAGGGCTTAAGCTGAGAACTTCATTTTAGGGATTAAGTTGATAACTTCGGTTTAGGGATTAACCTAAGAACTTCGTTTTAGGGATTAAGCTGAGAAGTTCGATTTAGGGATTAAGCTGAGAATTTCGTTTTCGGGAGTAAGCTGACAAGTTCGTTTTCTGTGAAGCTCGTTTTAGGGATGAAGCTGAGAAGAAGATATTTGTGATTGCTCACCTGTTCAGTGACCTGGTCTATCTCTTTACTTGTTTTCATTCCAGTCATTTATTATTTGATGTGTTCATTTACTTTATAATTCAGTTATTTACCATCTACTTATTTATTGGTGTAGTGTCTTCATACTTATCAGAATGATTTATTTATTTATTTGTTCATAACTCAGTTATTTGTTATTTATTATTTGTTATTTACTTGTGAATGCGGTGATATTTACATGGAAAGTTATTTGTTCTTCCACTTTTTCACCAATGCCGCGGCTCCGTCTCTCCACCCCCACCCCCGTTTTTGTTATTTATTTCTATATGAGTTTATCTTACAGAGCGTGTTCATGTACCTCCTGAATGACATAATTAATTGAAACAGTAGAGATACATAAATACATAATATGTACATACATGCATACATAAATTACAGTCTTACGCCACAATTATGAAATGAATCACAAAATCATCATAAATTACATTCAACTAGACACCCAAGCTAACCACTTTCTCTCTCTCTCTCTCTCTCTGAATCTTTCTCTCTCTCTCTCTCTCTAGGTCTCTCTCTTTCTTTCCCTGAATCTTTCTCTCTCTCTCTCTCTCTCTCTCTGACTCTCTCTCTCTCTCTCTCTCTCTCTCTCTCTCTCTCTCTCTGTTACAAAGCGACGCTACAATGGCAACTCTGTTACCGCTAGATTCAGAAATTCAAATTTAGATGCAAATTCGAACCCTAACTCTGTTCCACGGCAGCGCATTAACTGGTGACGCTTTATGTCGTTATTAAGTGGACAGGTACGATTCGTCCCACGCGGCAATCTCGTCACCCAGTGGGACACATTCGCCGCTGACAAAAATGGAGTGCATTCTCTTTTTTTTAATTATGAGGAAATGCTTTCATTTTTTTATCTTTCTTTATGGGTTTTATGGCCTATATAAAGGATGACGTGTTAATTCTACAAGTAGAGAAAGTAAAGAAAGACTTATTATTTCATATTGACTCTGATTCTGGGATTTTTTTATGGCCTATATAAAGGATGACATGTTAAATCTTTCAGTAGATGATGAAAACAAACAAAGGATTATTATTAAAAATTAACTTTCGTTACATATTGGAACTCTGTTCGTCATGGTTAACCGCTTATGTGAATTTCAGAACCATAAATAAAAACAAACATAAATTCACACATTATTATGAATTAACACCTAAGATACTGTAGAAATATTTCTCCTTTTGATCCAATGGCTGAAAAAAAATGTAATAAAATGCATCTGTCAATAAAAATTTATCTTTCATTTGATGGCGAGAGAATCGTTGATTGCACGAAGTCTCAAAAAAAAAAAAAAGTTGAATTGGTAATTCTAAAAATAGTGAAATTGTTATCGTTTTCTTTGCAGTCAAAAATTGGAAAAAATAATAGATCATATTGTACATAATATAATGCAGGCTGTCAGAGACTCCCTGATTAAATCTTAATATACCTAGACAAAAACATTATTGTAAGTATTGTTAATAATAATAATAATAATAATAATAATAATAATAATAATAATAATAATAATAATAATAATAATAATAATAATATTATTATTATTATTATTATTAATATTATTATTATTATTATTATTATTATTTTTAGAAACGAAACTGTAGAAAACGTTCTAACAGTTCGTAACTCGTTTGAAGCGATCTGCGTCGAACAATTTAAAAAAAATTACACGCTATTCTTATCAAGTATTTCATATACATTCAAACCATTGAATTCGAGATGAAATAAAGAAAAACATATTTCAGAAAAAAAAGTCCTGATGCTCTTACCCACGGATCTATTGTTTCCATAATATAACAGATAAATATCAATGAAGGTAATTTAGGCGCCCCATTCAAAAAAAAAAAAGACAAAAATGGATTTGAAAAGACTATTAAAAAAAAAATCAGAAAAGACTATTGAAAAAAAAATCATAGTAGTAAAACTTATGATCAATACTTAAAAGTGAGTTCCTGAAATGAAATTCTATTCATCTAATGAGAGATATAAATACTACGGTTTTATATCCTCAAAGGGACTTCTGACTTCAAATCGTTACTGATATTGTTTGAACAAAACTCGCAGTCAATGACTTTTAGAGACATATTTTTCAATTCTTTTTTTAATCTGTATGAGGTGCAATACATCTTCCATGGCAGTATATAAAGAATTTACAACCTAACATACTCTTGCCTTACAACAGCAATGTAATTGATGGCTCCACTATCAGCGTTCCAAGTATGAAGAATTTGAATGACATTTTGTAAAACGATTCTAGAGAAAAGTTATAACATTGTCTTGTAATTTTCAACAGAAGCATTCAGAAATTATGTCTTCTTTTTCATAAGACAGGCTATAAGAATACCAGGCTGTAGGCTGAAAGAACGAATTAGGAAACCACAACCCTCTAAGAGACATAGAATTTCAAGAGAAATATTATAAGAATTAGTATCTATCTTACCCCAAGATTATACTGACAAGGGTACAATGGAGGAGGTGCCAAGTTGCTTAAGCATTTCTAAATCATATTTTACATTATCAATATATTTTATGACATGAAACATTTAGCAACAATGCAAATAAACAAGACTATTTAACCAGTTGCAGAATGCAGACAAAAGAATTCATACACTTACCTTTGTTAATGCATAAAATCTGATATCTATAGTTTTGGCAGTATTATTTTGAAAACAGTTTCTTGCTTATATACAGTATACACACACACACACACACACACACACACACACACATATATATATATATATATATATATATATATATATATATATAGCAAAAAAGTATATTTATGTATATATATTTATATATATACATATATACACATACACATACACACATATATATATATATATATATATATACATACATATAAACACGAAATTGTAAATACTTTAATCTTTCGAGACCTCCTGGAAATCTCAATGAAAAAATACGAGACAAAAACAGCGCATTCTGGGGCCGTTTGCCTAATTGTTGCCCATTATACATCTAAATTATAGAGGCCTTAAAAAAAAAAAAAAAAAAAAAAAAAGCTACATAATGAGACGGTCAGCTGAAAGAGGCTGATAGCACCGCCAAATTAAATGGTTCCTCTTTCTGCAGTTTCCTGCTCATGCTATTTTAATGGTGGGAATTTTTCATTGAGTGTTTTTTCACGTTCTCAGTCCCAGACATCTATCTGTTTTTTTTTTTTTTTCCCGTGTTTTTTTGTCTTGCGTTTGGGGTGTTTTTTTTCTTGTTTGTTTTAGTTTTTGTTTCTTTGTACTACTGGGGTTTTTCGCGGATGGTATCATGGTCTATTTTTTTTTTTATTGTGATGATCTGTTTTCAGTAATTTTAGTTGGTTACAGAGCAATTATTTTCTTGCCTGAACAGCAGCTCACACGTTCTTCCTTTTACACGCAAACGCACCCATACACGCACGCGCGCAAACACACACACACACATATATACATACATACATATATATATACATACATATATACATATATATATATATATATATATATATATTATATATCAACAATGACCTCTTAACCTCTCGTATATATCTACTACAAAAGTGACCATTTTAGATTCTCTTTCTCCCTCTCTCTCCACACACACACACACATACATACATACATACATACATACATACATACATACATATGTATATATATATATATACATACATACATACACACACACATATATATGTGTATATATAATCATCAACACAGAAATTAACATTTTGTATTATCACATCTTATTCGAAGAATAACAATTTCCGTGCATAATCTATAGACTGGCCTCCCCTCTAATTTCCCCTTATATTTCTGCCCCTTTGCATTTCAACGGTAATTTTCGCTGCCCTCACCTATTTCACTTTTATTATTCCCCCGTTTATTCTCTTTCCCCTTTTCTATTACGTCCGCCATCTTCCTCTCCCCTTTCGTCAACATGCGAAAATGGTGGAAAGTAAAGTATTTAGTGACTTTACTTACGGTAATAAAGCTACATGAGGCCACGACGATAATAAAGCGGGTGCATGTTAATGGAAGCTTTATTTAAGGGGCTTTACGTAAGAGAGATTGTAGGGAGAACTTGCTTATTAATAAGATAATTTTCTTGATGAAGAAATTTTTAGATATCTTACTACAACTCCTTCAGTTGTAATCGTTTAAAAGTGTGTGTTTAAGTGAAAACTTTGAATGCAATAATGAAAAAAAATATATATATATACGCATATATATGTGTATATATATACATATGAAAATGTGAGTTTATTCAAATTCTCTTATAATACAATAATGCAAAAGTAAACAAAAATTTTGTCACATATAATATTGAATGAATAAAGGGGCAGTTTATAAATGAATGAATGAAAAAATACATGAAAATGTGATCAGTGTTTATCGTGAAAGTTTATTAGAATTGACTTATAATAATGGACAAACAAAAATGTTTTCCTACATGATAATAAATGAATAAATGAATTTTCTTTTCTGTAGGCTAATACGTGAAAACAATAAAACTTTATACCTATATAATAATGTATGAATACAGTAAGTGTTTTACCTTTGTAATATTACATAAATTTATGAAAATTAGTTGAGAACATAATAATGTATGAATATACACAAAAATAGCTGCACGTGTATTAGTGTATTAATCTAATAACATAGAGAATTCAAGAGATGAATCTTCTGCTAGTGTCATAAAACATACTATACACAGAACATATTACAAACAAAATATATAATGCACTAGCCAAAGCTGACCATCAATATACTCTAGTGATGAAATGGTAAATAAAAGGCATCAATATAGTTAGAAAATGAAAATGAAAAATACACTCAGATATAAACAAGTAAAAAATGCGCCAAAGTTTCCTCAGCGCAATCGACTTTTCCGCAAAGCGTATAATCAAGGCCATCGAAAACAGATCTATATTTCGGTGGTCTCGGTATAATGCTGTATGCGCCGCGGCCCATGAAACTTTAACTATGGCCAGGTGGTGGCCTACCTTATATCGTTGCCAGAACCACGATTATGGCTAACTTTAACCTTAAATAAGATAAAAACTACTGAGGCTAAAGGGCTGCAATTTGGTATGTTTGATGATTGGAGAGTGGATGATCAACATACCAATTTGCAGCCCTCTAGCCTCAGTAGATTTTAAGATCTGGGGGCGGACAGAAAAAGTGCGGACGGAGAAACAAAGCCAGCACAATAGTTTTCTTTTACAGAAAGCTAAAAGTGGCTAAAAAAAAAAAAAAAAATACACACACACACAAAACTAAAAATCCCCCCCCAAAACCCCAACTGTTCCCGTTCCCACACACCAGCCTGGTGCCACCTGCCTCCCGCTAATGACTCAAAAGTGCTAAGAACAACAGGTAAAGGTGAAAATACTCTTCACCTATTTGCCATTTGAAGGGACGAGAACAAATGACAGAGAGGGAGATGGTGAGTGTCAGAGTATGTACTTTTATTATTCATGCCCAAATCATATTACCATAATTTTCCACACTGCGGGTACGCTATTAATATATTTAAAGATTCGTTTCATTTATCATAGAGGAAATTGCTTGCATTTAAAGCACTGGGCTAAGACAGAGGATCAGTTTCGTTGTTACATGATTTTATCAATATTATCAGATTCATTATTTATTATAATATAAACAACAATAAAAAAATTGGTGAAGAAGTACGCAACAGTGTAAGTATAATTGAATATATATATATATATATATATATATATATATATATATATATATATATATATATATATATACACATACACACACACACAGGTTTTCAGAACCTGCTCGAAAAGAGAATCGAGGAGGTTCTCAAAAGAAAACTCTCAGTATATATATATATATATATAAGGAGAATCGATATATATATATACATATATATATATATATATTTTGTATATATATGTATTTTTTAAAATATAATTACTCTTACACCACTGTGGATTTCTTCACCATTTAAGTGACTCACGCTTTTGTGAGATTTTCATGAATGAATAACTTCTGACAAAAGCCGAAATGGTAATGAATGATCTCGCTTATGTAGCTTTCACAGAAATGAATAATGAGAAATATCTTACTGTATATGTACATTAAATAAAATTTACCCGCCCCCCCAGGAGAAGATACATAAGAAGCAACTGAGGAATAAATATTATAAAATTATTGTAATGATAATGATGATTGAAGCGAGCACAAGACTTCTCATAAAGTTACGAACACTCAACATAACATACGACAGTTGCGTATTTTAATACTATGTGGAACAATCTCCTTATTGTATGGAACAGCGTAACATGATGGCACCTCAACGGAAAGGATGCACAATCTCTAGGAATAAATGAGCAGTACGCACTAACTCAAAAAAAAAGTATAAATAGGTAATAGGATGATCGTTTAGCTCCTACGAAATTAGATTGAATTTCATGGAAGATAGTTAATCAAACAATCTTGAAGTGACGGTTAAGATTTAAGTCTCTCTCTCTCCCTTTGTCTGTCTCTCTCTGTATATATATGTCTATGTCAATAAATGTAAATACAGTATATATATATATATATATATATATATATATATTTAATATATATATATATATATATATATATATATATATATATATAGAGAGAGAGAGAGAGAGAGAGAGAGAGAGAGAGAGAGAGAGAGAGAGAGAGAGAGAGAGAGAGAGAGATAAGAGTACATAAATGATAAATATCAACGATATATATCAACGTAAATATGCATTTACATTTATAGTCTACAAATATAAAAAAAACACGGGCACGCACCGCACACAAATCAACGCTTAAAAACACCACGATTAAATAACAGAACCATAATGATATATATGCGGCTTGCATT
>NC_089791.1:25660887-25663387 GCF_040412425.1 Macrobrachium rosenbergii | reverse complement strand
AAAATGAGACGGGGTGAAAATGGAGTCGCCTGGAAATAAATGAGTATGTTCACAATTCCAGCTTTATTTTCTTTCTTTGTTTAAGGAAAATGAACATCTATTCAGCACTTCAACCTACGCTCACCAAATTACCACACCTACGGATATTCACATTTCTCACCTTTTCAATTATTCTTGTGTGAATATCACGAATATCACGTAATATATATATATATATATATATATATATATATATATATATATATATATATGTATATATGTATATATATATATATTATATATATATATATATATATATATAATATATACTGTATATATATATATATATATATATATATATATATATATATAAAATATATATATATATATATATATATATATATAAATAAAGGTGAACAATAACAATGGCACAGGCAAAAATGTCTCAGTAAAAATGGCACAAGTGAAAAAATAAGAAAAAATGGCACAAGGGAAAAAAAATATATTTATTCATCTACACGTTTCGCCGCGTTTAGTACTAGCCCCTCGAGAGATCACTTGTTCCTAAGTGCATCTGATCCTCGAGGGGCTAGTACTAAACACGCGAAACATTGTAGATGAATAAATATAATTTTTTCCCTTGTGCCATTTTTTTTCCAATTACAACTTGTGCCATTTTTACTGAGACATTATTATCTAAATTCATATATATGTATATATATACTGTATATATTTAAATATATATAATTATATATATATATATATATATATATATATATATACTATAAAAAATATATATATAAACATCTAAAATGAAAAAAACTAATTCGATATACAGTAACTTACCTATAAAACTGGAAATCAAATATCTACAGAAACAGTTTCCAACACATTACTACGAATTTGCAGTCTACAGGAGAAATCAAATTCTTTCTTTAAAAACGTAAACATCTAAAATTTAAGCGACCATCAGATACCCTATAACAGTACATCGATGCGATAATGGACAGACTTTATATATATATTTATATATATAATATATATATATATATATATATATATATATATATATATATATATATATATATATATATATATATATATATGTGTGTGTGTGTGTGTGTGTGTGTGTGTGAGTGAGAGAGTGTGTGAGAGAGAGAGAGAGAGAGAGAGAGAGAGAGAGAGAGAGAGAGAGACTGGAACTACCTCTTCGTTCATGTTATCTCACCAAAACTACACTACAACCAGATATAAGGCAACATCGAAAAGAATAAGAGGAAGAAGGAAGAATAAAGCGAACGAGGTATAAGAATAAGTAGATGATGATAACGACGATGATGATCACAGAATGAAAAAGTTTCAGTTGATGGAAATAAGAAGAAGAAGAAGAAGAAGAAGGGGAAAAAATACAACCTCCAGGAACAAACATTGCACAATCTCGCATCTTCGCCGTCTAATCGTCTAAACATGTCTATAAGAGTTGTAAATATCCGGATTAGCATCGGGACACCTGCAATAAACAACCCGAGGCCAGAGGGTTGTACATTCGGGTAATTACAACCCTCTCCGGCCTTAATTAGTAGCAGCCCATACGGACTTACGATATATTCCTTGTCTGAAATTGCTGTTCGCTTGATGTTTTACACTTGGCGAGATAAGCGGATCTTCTGGTTTCATCGTTAATTGCCGGGGTGTTTTGTGTGTATGTGTGTGTTTTTTTTTTGGGGGGGGTGTTTTCATAGCATCTAGTGGTTTTATCTAGGACTGTGGTGTTATTGTGTTGTCAAGTATTAATAATGATAATAATGATAATTATTTAGTTCAATCGTTAATGGTTAGTGTGTTTGTGTGTTTGTTTTTAAAAGCTTCTAGCTGTTTTATTTAGGACTGTAGTCTTACTATTGTCAAGTAATAATAATAATAATAATAATAATAATAATAATAATAATAATAATAATAATAATAATAATAATAATTTAGTTTAATACTTAATGGCTAGTGTGTTTGTGTGTGTGTTTTTAAAAGCTTCGTGTTTTATTTTGGACTGTAGCCTTACTGTTGTTTAATAATCATTTAGTTCAATAGTTAATGGCTAGTGGTTTTTGTGTACGTTTTTTTCGTAGCTTCTAGTTGTTTTATCTTGGACAGCAGTCTTATTGTTGTCAAGTCTAGGACTGTAGTCTTACTGTTATCAAGTATTAATAATAATAATAATAATATTGATAATAATAATAATAATTTATTTTAATCGTTAATGGCCAGTTTAATTTTTTTTGTTTTTTGTTTTTGTGTTTTGTATCATAGCCTTCATTGGTTTAATTTATGTCTATAGCCTTATTGTTGTAAAATATTTAATAATAATAATAATAATAATAATAATAATAATAATAATAATAATAATAATAATAATAATAATAATAATAATACATGACAAAGTTAGACATGATGAAAGGCAATAAAAGGCATAAGATTTCTTTCAAGATGTGAAAATTCTCGTCCAATAAACTAGCCTGTCACGAGG
>NC_089791.1:25640887-25655887 GCF_040412425.1 Macrobrachium rosenbergii | reverse complement strand
TAGGCCTAAGAAATTTATAATTCATCACGCCTCTGTCCCCCTACACCATAAACGCTCTACCTCCCCAAAACAACAACCACCCCTAGTCCTAACAGCATCCGAAAGCAGACAGCAACGTCAGGCTCCTGTTCGCTGAGATAATAAATCGTTATCTTTTATCTCTTATCAGCATCTCTCTACCAAACAGGCACAGACGGACGGACTCTGCAGTCAGCCTTAGAACCACTGTAGTACCTTTTATTAGGCCTTTATTTATTTTTTCCAAGTATAGGCTGATAATGAACGTTATCTCGTTCATAGGCCTAGTGGGATACAGAGTTCGTTTATAATTAATGGCACGTAAAGGGGGGAGCATTGTGACTGATGGCTTTTCTTTTCATAATATTATCCCGCGGGAATTAATCCCGGGTTGTTCCGCTAATGATTTAATTAGCGTCGCTTCCGGTTACATTTATCACAACCACAAGGCCGGCGTCTTATTAGGCTCGAATTCGGTCTAATTAAATCTAATTAGGCGAGATGAATAGTCGAGGAAGTCGGTCTTCAGATTAGAAAAGGCTGGGCAAAAAAAATTTTTTTTCTTTTAATTGCGTGGGAGAAACACTAATTTACGAGGAAGGAAAAGAGGAAAAATTCGAAGGCAGTCGAAGAGATAGGGGCAGACCCAACTGCTAGTTTGCGAAGCTTCAGGTTTTGCAGTGAATATTTGTTTGAATAAGTGCCGTGCGTACCCTTGAATATAGGAGTTATAAATTCATGTATTTTTTGTCAATTTCTAGTACAAAAAAACCATAGATCTCTGAATGAAAATGTTTATTTAATTATGCTATTTAATCACACCAGAAGAGTATCTACCTATCTACCTTTATATATATATATATATATATATATATATATATATATATATATATATATATATATATATATATATATATGTAATTTATCATCTCCTCAACTCTGTGCAATGCAAAGGGTCTCTATGATACTATACCACTCATTTTTCCTGTTCTTACACTTCCACCAATCTCCACTCTACCCCAGCCTCTAGTCTCACAATACTCACCCATAAGACCCGGGTCTTCCAACTCTTCCGTTGCCCAGAGGAACCCAGTTGACACTATCGCGTACTTTCCTTAAGGGTACACTAACATATATAAATATATATATTACACATCAACACATTCCTCCCCACCCCGCCCTCGCGAGAGTAAAGATGAAACCTTATGTCAGTGAAATCGATTTGGGAAGCACTTGCAAACACGTATAGGTTCGTCTACATTATATGCTTTACACAGTCATCATTTGAGTTTAGAGAGAAAATTCTTGTGATTATTCAAAAATTATATCAGAATGTTTAAAATAAAAAAAATATTTTACCTGAGACGTGGTATCTGAATCAGACATAAAAGAAGATCCAAGTAAAACACATACACGCACACACACACACATATATGGTTGTATATATATATATATATACATATATTTATACATATTATATATATATATATATATATATATATATATATATATATATATATATATATATATATACATATATATATGGTAAAAGTGACCATTATAGATACATACATACAGAAACACACACTCATGTGTGTCTATCTATCTATCTATTTATCTATCTATCTATCTATCTATCTATCTATATATATATATATATATATATATATATATATATATATATATATAATAATTAATAGTCTCAATGGTCTCTTAACTTCTTGATTCCCCTACATATTTTTTTGGATACGCTTTTCACTACAAAGCCTTGAATCTGAACTACAAAAGAACGAAGAAACCTTTACTTTCCCACGATGGGCTCGAATCTACGCACAGATGTTCCTGCTAAAACGCAATAATAAGCAATGCTACTCAGTCCGGTTCAACATGCGATGTTAGCCACGCGGATTTGTCCTTACAGCCATCATAGGGGGTTGGGTAGGTACTTCTGTCTACTCTACCCTAACAACATAGAACATGTTGTGTGTTTCGTCTACCAACTTTTACTTTTGGCCATCATACGAAAATTACAGACGTTTTCTACACTATATCAAAGGGGTCACTAACTCGATGAACCTTAAAATGGAACATAATGAATTGAGGGAAACTGATATCAGAAGCTCAGTGCTGAGCTGTAAAGACACTCAAACCAAAAGCTTGTGGTTCAGGGCATAAAACTTGTTGTAATTCATATTTCTATTTTGAAAATGTTATTACGACTGTTGAGTTTATTAGGTCTACTGTTATAATGCTGCAGAGGTAATTACGTAGACCAGCCCTAGGAACGTGTTAAGCGCGCTGTCATTGACGGCACCGCTAACCTTATCACACCGTGCTATGAGCTAAGCAATTAAAAAAAAAAATCAGTTCAAATCACAGGTTACGAATTATCCCAGTGCATACAAGGGATCATATTTATTTAACCATAGGGAAAATGCTGTCAGCTGTAAATTCGCAAACCTGTCGAAATGCATGACATTGGAAAAAAAAAAAAAAAGTTTAACACGACTTGACAACGTTACGTTGAGTCTGAGATTTTGGGATACAAAAAGAATCATGTCGCCTCAGATTTGAGCATGACTGTATACAAAATTGCTTCGAGGCATCTCGTACCCTCTCCATCGTGGATGACATAAAAGGATGAGACGAGATGTCTGGACACTAAGTGAATTAAACTCCAGTCCCCGAACATATGGTTCACTTAAATTCACAAAGACTTCCTCATAACGACAGTTTACAATCTGCCGGCTTAATGTTTACAAGTCGAAGCCAATGTATATGTTATTGCTTCTAAATATACGATGAGATAAGTTGATTTACTGTCTCACGGTTTCCTTATAAGTCTAGATTGTCCCTTGAAGCAGTTTCAAACCTTAACACAAAATACTACTTTCTTCAGATTCTAGTACCATCCTTCTGAATAGAAGGCAATCGAAATAACGCGGGGAAATAACGGTAAAATGTCCCGTGATATTCCATGATGAAATGTAGAGGAGCGAAAAAAACTGTAATTTTATTAACAAAGTAAAGCAAAAGTGCTCTGACCTAATTAAAGCAGCGAGGGCTTCAAAGGAACTTTATACAAAATATTCTATTCTTAATGCAACACGGCTGATGACTTCCTGACTGGAGAGTAATTTATAATAAAGAAAATTATTGGTAAAATTTCTCGTGATCTAACACTATGAGAAACATGATTGTAGAGAGAACAATTTGACTCAAAAACCCGTTAAAGTTAAGCAAATGTCAAGCTAAATGTCGGTATATAGGCCTACTAGATAAAACCAGAATAATAACGGGCAGCTATCGAAGGGTGACGGATGCCTAAATTTGTATGTTATGTCAGAACAGCACGAGCCTCAAGCTCTTTTAACAACATCGAACATTTTCTTTGAACTTCTATATTTTAACTGAAAAATTACAAAATTATCAGAGGATGAAGCTAAGAAGTAGTATTTAAAACAGATAGTTACACAAATAAAGGAAAAAATTAAAACAAAAACACACACACTATATATGTACACATTTATGTACATACATATAAATAATATGTATATATATAAATACTGTATATATATAATATATATATATATATAAATACTGTATATATATATATATATATATATATATATATATATATATATATATATATAATATATATAATTCATTATTAAATAAAATAGGCTTGCATTTGGCGCGTTAGGAGTTGGTAAAAATATCAACAATTTCCAATATCATGGAGAAGCTTGTGTTGCTGATGATAGGGATCTAAACTATTAGTTTTCAAAGGTTAATCATCCGTGAATACTGAGTATATATATATAATTTATATATAAAGCGTTGATAAAAAATCAGTAAGCCCTTTCACATAAGGGTTTTTTTCAGTAAAAGTTTATAGAGGATTTTTTTTTTAATTAAGCTTAAGCATTACATAAAAAACCGGTTATATAATATCTATTTATTCCCTCAGAATCAAAATTAATGACTAATAATCCTTTTTCATTAATTGGTTTAAGGTCACTAACCTCTGTCTGTAAATTTATAGGCCCAGATTGCTCACAAAAGTATATATTTATTCCAAATACAAAATCTAAATGTAAGTTTAAACACTAGAAAAAATATAAAGACATCGACAGAAATTCACACAAATAAAGAAAATGTCAATTCATTTTTAGCTAAAACTAAGCGTAGCAGGATTATAGTAAAGAAATACTCAAACGTGAATATAAGGGGAAACAAGGGAATTTAAGATAAAAAAAAAAAAATGGTGAAAAGAATTCGAAAGTCTAAAAGCAAAAAAGAGAGTGTAAGGTCAGCAAGACGAAAAGAGGAAAAAGATGGGAAAAACCGCGTTCGAGAGACAAAATATGAACCAAGAACAAGAACGTAAAGGAGAAGAAGAAGAAGAAGAATTGATGAAGATAAAGGAACTGAAAAGTGCAGTATCTGAGAAAAGAAGAGGAAACAAAAACGGCATCTAGCCGACACAGCCAGTATGTCGGGCATAACTAATGATTTCCCCTTACGGTCTCGAGGACTGGCACCAACACCGACTTATCCAATTGATTATTGGCCTATGGTGTCATATAGGTATATATAGGCCTAAGAAGGATAAGGGGGAGGGGAGGGCAGAAGGGGGGGAAGGGGCTCTTCGCACTCTCATAAAATGGGTTTCTTCAGGTACTGAGATTTATGGACGTCCTTAGGCCTATACCGGGCCCAATCGATACACGAGTCTGCCTACCCACAAAATATTAGAGTCGGTGAAATTAAGAGGCCTATACGAACGCCAATGACCACGGAAAAATATGTTCAACAAAATACCTACGGGGGAAATTTTATTGCTCTATAAACACGTCGGGCAAAAATAGTTCGGATAACTCCATTTGTAAACATCGTTTTCTGATGCTGGTAACCATAGCTATCTGTTGGTTTCAGTTACTATTATTATAATTATTTATTATTATTATTATTATTATTATTATTATTATTATTATTATTATTCAGAAGATGAAACCTATTCATATGGAACGAGCCCACAGGGCCACAAACTTGAAATTCAAGCTGCCGAAGAATATGGTGTTTATTAGGAAGAAGTAAGATGTAAACAGATGTAAACCAGGAACTTAAGATACGTATACATGAGTGTTCCACGTACCTGTACATATATGTGTGCATGTATCACTCTCTTTATAAGAGAGAGAGAGAGAGAGAGAGAGAGAGAGAGAGAGAGAGAGAGAGAGAGAGAGAGAGAGAGAATACATTTATGTAACATCAAAAAGGGAGATAACAAGATTTCTGAAGACCATTTTCCGTTTTAGTCCTAGAACTAAAGGAAGGGTATATATATATATATATATATATATATATATATATATATATATATATATATATATATATATATATATATATATACATATATATATATGTGTATGTGTGTGTGTGTGTGTGTGTGTGTGTGTGTGTGTGTGTGTGTGTATAAACGAAAAACTACAATTTGACAATGACGTTAGAGACTTGGATGTCCATTTCTCCTGCTTAGGCCTAGCGCAGGACACGTATTTATCACTATTATATATAATTTCGGGTCAGCTGTGAATAGCCAGCTGCCGTCGTTAATAATGACAACTTGATAACTTGATCCAGTGATTATCCCGCCATCCAGCCGGCCAATGGTGGCATTAGGCATCCAGACCGTTACAATTCAAAAACAAGATTACAAATTTAGGCGCAATCGCCCAATCGGAACCCATTGTCCTTTTGGGTTATTTTCGCGCCAAGGCTCAGTTCTGGAGAAACTCCTCCTAATAAGCATGGAGGCAATTTTATTAATGTTATCAGTCAAGAGGAATGTAATCCCAGGCAATTCAAGAGGAATGCCACCTCGAGTAAAACCGTTGCCACCACGAGCCAGCCAGCTTCAGCAGCAGTAGTCCGCCCGACTTCTCGGCTGCTGGTGGCCGCCTCGTTTTTATTACGTATATGGATCGAGTTAGTCTCCAATGGCGTCGTCCCCTCCTTTCCCTATTCTCACCACCTACCGCGAAGCCCCAGGAGAGTACAGGTGCCTAAGTCATCACCTGTCCGACGCCATTATCTCGCATATACCTTTTCCCTCTCCGGCCCCACCCGTGGGTAGTAAACCAACCGGCCTCCTCCTCCCCCGCCTCCACCCCCCTCTCTCCCAATCCGCCACATCGGTCGTCGAAGGGGGTACCTTTCATGGCTCTCATTTCTCTTCTTATGAAATTAATTTGTGAATTCCCCTGTCACGTATGAGGTCTGTTCAACAATCTTCGCGTTAGGCCCGTGAAGGCCCTTTCTCTTCATTAAAGTTGCTTTATTACTTGGTGGAATTTGTCTGGCTTTCGTAGCTACATAGAAGTTAATGAAACACACGCTGACTTAATAATGGAGGAGAGCTTATCAAGGCGCTGCGTAGGCCAAACAATAATGTATGTCGAGAGGGAACCTACAATGAGCAGGAAAAGGCAACGTTTCTCATTTCTTCACAATACAGTCTTAAAGGATGTTAAGCTTTGTTTATTAATTACGTGAGATGGGGTACTGTAGAAGGGAAGACATTGAAATTACCATTTACTTCAAGTCACTGACAAGTAAAGGGTGCTGGCTATGTCGAAGCCTACAGAAAATCGTCAGTAAACAAAGAAGGCTTGCTCACAATACTACAGTAGACAGAGGCCTTAATTTTAGTGTACCTATGCCTGGCATCAAAGAAAATGTCTCCGGTTTCAAATGAACATTGCCCAAAATTATAACTGTACATGTAGGACACACCCCAAGGCGGAAGGAAACAGAAACCGAATTAATTAAAGGCCTTCGACAGAGGCCTCTCCATACCTGTCAAGAAGGGAAACGTGAGAAGCTACTCTAAGGGAACATTAGGGAAAATTATTCCAGACTGGAATGGGAAAGAGATACAACAGCTCAAGCATCCAAAATTCTATTTATTTATTTATTGAATTGTATCATTTCCTGAAGATGGCGTGCTATTTTTTAATCTGAATTATAGCTAGGGAATAACTGCTTGACAAGTTTACATATATTAGATACCACACACTATCTGCTGTTGCCTAAAAATAACATTCAAACAGAATCTTTCTGTCACTTAAAAGGATTATACGAGATCTGCACTATTTCATTAAAAATAATATCTCATTCATTCTAATCTTACGTATGTATGTGTGTATGTATATATATATATATATATATATATATATATATATATATATATATATATATATATCACTAAAAGTTCCCTTATTTATTCCCCTCACGAAAAAAGGCTTGTAGTGATAAACACATGCACAAAAAGCGTGCGGATTTGGGGAAGTTAAAACATCATGGGGCCTACTGAAAACTCACATACACAAGTATATATGTATGACTGGGATCGCAGGAATAACAGCGTGATTTAAAATATAAACAGAGTATTTGGCCACGAGGAAAGTAAAACGATGGAGGTCGAGATCTTTCACTGTTACCAATTACACACAGAAACACACACACACACATATATTTATGTATATATATTATATATATAAATATATATATATATATATATATTTATATAAAAATATATATATAAATATATATACATATATATATATATATATATATATATATATATATATATATATATATATATATATATATATCACAGTATATATACATTCAAAAAGATGTCTATGTCCGTTGTCACCCAAAGGCCTACGCCGGGAAACACGAGGAAGAGGAAGAAGAAGAAGAAGAATAAGAAGAATAAGAAGAAAAAAAGTAGATCACGTATCCATCCCGACACTCCGGAGGAACCCCAAGGGGCGGCGTCATTACGGCCATCTTCCAGGGCTTGATGTGAGGAAATGCCTCCCGGAATGGAGGAGGAAATGTCCCTAGTAAGTGCCGAGCGACGTTTGCCGAGAAAGTAACGGCCCGAGTTTATAGTTATGAGTATTTACTTCCCCGTGGAAAAAAAAAGGACGGTTATTTTTTTCCTTCTCTGATCTTCGGGGGAAAAAATTGTTGCTGGACACTTAGACATCAATTATAGGTTGGGCTTATTGTAGGCAGCTCTACAATCTGGTTTGTGATGTGATGCGGTATGGAGGAATTCTTGTATGTGACAGAGAGAGAGAGAGAGAGAGAGAGAGAGAGAGAGAGAGAGAGAGAGAGAGAGAGAGAGAGAGACAAAAGTTATATCATGGGTTGGGTGTTTCAAGACTGTTTAGTTAGGGACAAATGTGTGTGACAGAAATTTCTTCGTTACATATATACACACACACACACATATATATATATATATATATATATATATATATATATATAGATGTAATGTACACATATATATATATATATGTATACGTATATATATATATATATATATATATATATATGTATATATATATTATATATATATATCTGTCTATCTATCTATCTATCTATCTATCTATCTATATATATATATATATATATATATATATATATATATATATATATATATATATATATAATACAAATTAAAGTGTGGATATCTGTTCATACACACACACGCACATACGTAATAAAAAAAAATATTAAAAATACCATCTCGACGTATCAGGAGCACAGCACACCACTTGAGTTTTGCATTCTTAACTAACCTTAAAATTACCAGTGAGAATGACGTCAGCAAAGAAAGTCACAATGATAAAATCAAGAAGGTAAAGTGGTTTCCTGTCTCTCCCTTCTTAATGCTCATTATCATTATCATCATCATCACCATCATCATCTTCATCATCACCGTATTTCTCATGCACAAATGTAATCTGCATTTACCTTTATCCATTAAATGTTCTTATTACGTATTAAACCACAACTAGGGCTTGTCTTGAATGGTATGAAATTTATTACTAAATAGTAACAGATATTTATAGATCTACAACTCTACCATAATGGTGGTTAAGCGATAACGGTTATGTTCTTCTCTGTAAAAATTAAAAAAATGTTAAAACGGACAATAAATATTAACGGTTTAATACAGTAACGTGATTAAGAGAATTTCCTGATTCAATTTTTCAGTGACAAATGCAACAAAAATAAAAATGGGGATAATGACAAATTATTTCCATATTTATTCAAGCAACATACATATCTAAACGCCGGTAAAATACGTATACATGCAAAACCAGACATACAATATATACATATTATATATATATATGTATATAATATATATATATATATATATATATATATATATATAATATATATATATATATAAGTAATATATATATATATATATATATATATATATATATATATATATATATATATATATATATATATATATAATACATACGTGCATGTACGCAGAGTACTTACAAAATAATACGAGTTTCCACAAACCGCACACGGCTATTTCTGCAGCTGCCGCCTCCAAGCAGAATCTGAGCTTTCTTGCATAAGTGCCAAATCCCAAAAATAATCCCGAGACGTAAATATGATGTCTCGAAAATCCCCATAAATCGGAAATGTCCCGCCAACCCGATCACATCTTAATTACCTCTCCGCAAATGATGGATGACGAAGCCTCTGAGAGGAGAGTAATGTTTCTCACGGAGAAAGGGAGAGAAAGGGAGCCCTGTTATTGCCTCCATGAGAACCAACAACCCATTTTATCATTAAGGGTGTTTTCTTAAACCGTGTCAATGGGCTTATGGAGAGAGAGAGAGAGAGAGAGAGAGAGAGAGAGAGCGTTCGTCATCTCTGTAGAACTAATCATCTTGAGAGGCGCGAGTCGTCCCAATAATTCGCGGCGGGAAGAAAATGAGTGGTGATTCTCCCCCAAAACGTTTTCCCGCCAAGAGTTGAGTTATAATTCCTGGCCGGGAAAAAGAAGAAGAAGAAGAAGAAGAAGAAGAAGAAGAAGAAGAAGAAGAAGAAGAAGCGAGAAACATACCACTTCCCATACGTAAGACCAGAGAGGTGCTTTTGCTGAATTAGGGAAGGGAAGTTTCATCTCTACAGCAACCCGTCAACTTGGCTTCTCTCGTCCCGTGGCTGCGTCAGACCTTCGACGAGGAACCCCAGGTAGCAATTTCACGGCCAGAAATTAGGTGGAACGATTGGTGTTATCTGTAGGTAAGTCTTTCGAGGGGCATGCGTGGGAGGTCTTCCTCAGATGCCCTCCGGAGGCGGAGGGAACATCCAAGTAGAACAACTCGCTGTCAGGTAAGTCAGTTCAATTAAAGGTTCAATTTACGGAGTCAATAATACCTCGGGACAAATTACTCGAGCAAGGTAAGAGTGGCTGAGATAACACGTTGGATGTTATTGATGGTTTCATCGATATAACTTTATTGTTATGTATCTCTTAGAAAACGTATTAATGGACTTTTTTTGTGGGTGGTCCATTTTTTTTTATTTCCTCGTTCTTGTAAGAAGCGGGTGATGCGTTGGAAGTCTGCGCATCATTTACCAGTTGGAGAAAATTCTGCGGCGACTTATTCTTGTCTATTCCTGGAGCCATTTGCTTTAAAGGGAAGCGGTTTAGGAATGAACCACGCATACATATGAAGCGTGTTACTCTAGATGCCAGTTCATAAATTTATGTAATGTTCGTGCATATTTTTCCCGACAATTAAGGCTAAGACCTAGACCTTAGGCCTAAACATAAATCCTAGACTTGATTGGAAACTTTTGCTATTTTTCCACAGGCACATTTAAAACGGCATTCCATGACAATAACGCTTGCTTTAGGAAATAATTTAAGATTATGAAGACCACAAAAAAAAAAAAATAGGTAACTCTGCATGAATGAAATAAAAATTTCACAAAAACATAAAAGATTGCATGAACAAAAGAGACCGAGAAACATCACTAACCTTTACGGTCTTTAGAGATAACACGACCCCATCAAAGAGCTTAATTACTTCTGTGGTGACAGACAGCAGCACCCAGCGACGCAAAACTGAGATCATTCGTTCACGCAAGGATTCCAGTTTTCGAGAGTGATCTCTCGATATTTTTGCAGAGATGCTCTTGAACAACTGATTCGTTTTCGTAATATGGCGTTGCAACAGCTACGGTCATCCAGTAGGAAATATCTTGGACGTAAGGTGGACTATATGTTCGTCAACATCATCACCTTTCTTTTTATACTTTTCCATTATTCGTTAAGAATCAATAATGACAATATCATTGAGTTCGTGTTTTCCTTAAACATAAAGAATCTTTTGGCCAGCTTCTCGTAATTATTCTTTTTTTTCTATTTTTCTTGTTTTCCTGGTTATTCTCCTCCTGGCAAAACCGAGAGGTTCATTACGACCATCTTTTCCTCATTTTTGCCCACATGGCAACATATATCGCCTACGGATACGATGCTAATGACCATACAATATAAGTTGTTTTTATGATTAATTCAATTCTGAGCCAAAACCGCCCCGGGCGAATCACTTTACACTCCATATTAAACGAGAAGTTATACGTTACCCATTAACTGAGCATAAAAATACTTCGTAATGTGTGGTTAATAACAACTGCCTTCAGGCAACCACTTGAAATTAATTCCGGTGAATATCGTGAAAGGTTATGGCGAGGAATGAAAATAAAATGTAAACAAGGAAATATAAAACAGAATTATGTAAACAGATAAACTTGAATTAGTCAGGAGAGAAGAACACCAAGAATGAATAAATAAGATGATGAAAGACTGAGCATAACCGTGAACAATTTATTCAGTTTATAAGAATGAAAGTCATGGGTTGCCTTCAAGCGCTTGCGATAAAGTTAATTGTGACGTCAACATACGGTTATGATAATATACTGCTTGACAGTGTAAAGAAAGGCACACAGAAGTAATAAATAAGCTAATTAATACTGGTGGCAGTGTGTAGGATGCCACCAGAAGTCACTGAGTGCATTTGCAGTACTGTCAAAGAATCTTATCTTAAGAATCATTTACATTAGCCCATAACTCGAAGTCGTTCATGCAGACATTTTTTATAGGGGTAGAATCTGTAAGTATAATTCTTTAATATGATCCAAACACTAATATATATATATATATATATATATATATATATATATATATATATATATATATATATATATATATATGTGTGTGTGTGTGTGTGTGTGTGTGCATATATACATACATTTTATACACATATATATATCAATATGTATGTACTGTATATATATATATATATATATATATATATATATATATATATATATATATATACATACATATATATATATATATATACATATATATATATATATATATATATATATATATATATATATATATATATATCTTTGGATATATATTAAAGGTATACTGGATTTTAAGAAATACAATACCAGTTTACCTGAGAACCTATTAAGTCTGGTATCATTAAGTTATTTCAGTGCGTATGTGATGGGCTTCCAATGCCCGGTATTGCGCAAACAATACCTTTTCTTTGCAAATTTTGGTCAAAGAAAGATAGTTTTGGGAAAAACAATACGCACGTGATATTGACACGCATTTGAAGACTGAAGACTTAGCGAGCAATATATTAAAAGGAATTAGCTGAAATGACATAACACCAATGGAAATTCACACAGAAAAGTTAATATGCTACGGTAACAGCTTACCAATTATTCTGTGAAAATGTTCAAGATTTCGTTACTGACACTAAACAAGAACCATTTCAGAAAAAAAAACTTCGAAAATTCAGTGAAAATCCCACCAAACTAGGAATGAAAGACTGATAAAACCTTACAAATCATTCCGGGAACATTTTCGTTACAAAAACTTTCGCGAGGGTCCCAAAATGAGAAAATGGAACTGCGATAAGAGGCGCCGACCACCAATGGACGGACAGGTGAGACCAGGTAGAGGTGGGATGCTTCTAGGCGTCACCTCTTTGATCACCCGTCTGGCAATTTCACGACAAGCATTCTCGTAATTCTTGAAATCTCTCTCTCTCTCTCTCTCTCTCGGAATGGGTATGTATCCTTAAAACTTACGCATGTGTCGATTTCTCTCTCCCCCTCTCTCTCTCTCTCTCTCTCTCTCTAAATGAGTGTGTATCCTTGAAGCTCTAATACGCATCTGCAGATCTCTCTCTCTCTCTCTCTCTCTCTCTCTCTCTCTCTCTCTCTCTCTCTCTCGAATGAGCGTGTATCCTTAAAAATCTAATACGCATCTCTCTCTCTCTTTTTCTCTCTCTCTCTCTGCATAGGTGCGTATCCTTAAAAAACCAACACGAATCCAATATACCTGGTTGTTGGTTGACTGTTGCTTGTACTGCTGGGAGGAAAGTGCGCAGAGGGAGGAGGGCAGGAACGACTGAAATAATTTAACATTGTAACATTACTTCAGACGCACGAAGGCATCTCTCTCTCTCTCTCTCTCTCTCTCTCTCTCTCTCTCTCTCTCTCATTAAAGGACACAGCCGACGACGACATGGCACCCGAATAATTCTAGAAAATGAGGTGAAAGAAGATCGCCCCTCCCCCCAAGAAAAAAATATAGAAGCAGCTTTCTTCCGCCGCCGCCGCGTGTGTAATTAGCTGCTATCAGGACCCGTAAAATTAGACCCTGACGCCGTTTCACACGCCGCTAGATGGCGCGAATTCAAATATTTGCGGGTAGCACTTCCTTTAGTGACTTTTTTTTTTTTTCCTTTTCCACCTTTTATCTTTCGTGGTTCTTATTTATTATCTTCCCCGAGATTATGGTCTTCTCGGCTTAATTCTGAAAAGGGGGAAGAAGGCGCCATCTTAGGCATTACCTCCCGAGCGATAGTGGCAATTAAGCTCGGGGCATTTTCATCCGCGGATAGAGAGCGCTCGGGCTGATAAACAGTCACAAAAGAACATAAAATATCTTGTTCATTGATAAGGCGCCATAAAAGATCATGTCTCGGAGGAATGATGGGCCTGAAAAAAAGCGCCGAATTGGTCGTTAAAGATGAGTACGAGGATACTCTCCGAATGACAAACTTGGGGGGAAAATGCAGCGACATAATGAGCCGAGAGAAAATAAAGAGAATAAAAAGAACCTTTACGGCCCAACACGTAGGATTTCTGAGTCCCCGAGATAGCAAAAAAAAAAAAAAAAAAAAAAAAAAATCCGCCCATTGTCTCCCATTATCTATCAGAGGAATGTGGCTCCATTAAAACCCATTCCTCGTGCCCCTAACACTTGGAACCTTAAACTATCTCCTCCAAAACACTTGACCGTTGTTCTTGCAGAAATGCGAGAAAACATTAAGAGATATTTTTAAGCAAAGGAAGTCACAGCCAGCATCTTTACGGGATAATTGCTTATCCCAGATGCTGCAATTTGTCATTCTATCAAAGGGGTCGGGAGGAAATAAATCTCGAGTTTATCTCCTAATGTCTGAAATAAATTGAAAATTAAGATTCCGAGGATGTCGCCGCCGGCCGGAGTGTATTATGAGAGTCCTTGTGCTTTGTATATTTTCGAGGCTGCACGGTGCACGCGCATGCACACACACACATAATATATATATATATATATATATATATATATATATATATATATATATATATATATATATGGGGAATTGTTTTACCTACATGAGGTGAAAATTACCTCATAAAGACACTTCCAGTTTCAATACCAATAAAATACTCAGTACTCTGAAGGAGTACTGAGTATTCATTCTTGTCCATGACTTTTTCTCTCACCACGCCCAGGTGCTGACCACATCAGTCGTCTAACACCCTGGTGTATATTCAACTGCTCAGACCAACATAGACATGGAGAGAGAGAGAGAGAGAGAGAGAGAGAGAGAGAGAGAGAGAGAGAGAGAGAGAGAGAATAAAAAAAAGCTATGAGGTAGATTTTATTTTTAAAATTTTTCCTTGATATAATTTTTTCCAAATATTAAGAACTTCATTCGTTGCCAGAAAAAATAAATAAATAAAACAGTGAAAGGAAAATTCCAGCAAAACATTCATAAC